>NW_020538040.1:6101410-6112740 GCF_003426905.1 Ctenocephalides felis
GAAAGTACAAAACAATAATCTAAAGATAAAAAGGACTCTACTGACGAGCAAACTGTAAGAAAAAAACAAGAGGACTCTACTGACGTAAGAGTTTTAACTGTAAAAGAGGAAACAAAGAATGAAATAGAAAAAATGAAAAGGACTCTACTGACGAGTAAACTGTAAAAGATAGAAAACAAAAAAAAATGAAGATAAAAAATAATAAGAGAAGAAAGAAATAAAAAAGGACTCTACTGACGAGCAAAATTGCATTTTTTTCAAATAAAATAATATAGAATAATAATATAATAACTAGCTGTAAGTGGAATTCTGTCTTAAGGCAATTAAGACATCGTGCTTTGAGGCAAATTGCTGGAACTTCCCGTACCGTAACGAGAAATATGATATATAAATATGATGATCGAGAAATATTGAATGTTTTCAAATAGATTATTATAAATATTGTAACATTGCCTAATATTTATAAAAATTACATAAACTGAATTGGAAAGTTGAAATTATTTGTTTAAGGTATATTAGAGCAGAATTAAAATAGAAATCTGAATTATTTTCGATATACAAAAAAAATGGAAAAAAAAAATTTGAAAAAAAAATTTTATGAAAAAAAATTTTGAAACGAAATTTTACTTTCCAAAATCAATTATTTTGTTAAGACAAGCAGAAAGTTTTTTGAATCATTCAAATCGGACGCTTAGTTCTCTCAAAAACTGCCATTTTTTACATATTTAGCTCCGTATCTTCGAAATGGCTGGGCCTGCCTTTGCCAAAAACTAATAAACACTTCTCCCAATCATTACTAATTGAATGTTTTTTAGATCATTCAAATCGGATACTCCGTTCGCTCAAAAATTCGATTTCTATTTTCTGCACTCTTTGCTCCGTATCTCCGAAACGGCTGGACCTGCCTTTGCCAAAAACTAATCAGCTCTTTTCCCTATCAATAGGAATCGAATGTTTTTTGAACCAGTCAAATCGGTTGATCCGTGCGCCCTAAAACGTGACTGGAAATTTGTATCCACACATACATACACACACACACACACACATCCATTTTTTCTGAGGTATGCCAAAACGTTCAGAAACCTTCAAAACGTCGAGAAATGTAAAAATTTTCAATTCCGATTTTCGGCCCATTACAATAACTTACCCTACGGGAAGTTAAAAAGACTCTACTAACAAATAAACTGTGTACTACAAAAATAATAATTTATAATATTTTTGATATTATAAATATAATAATTTCAATATTTAACATACATAATTTACATATATCAATTTACATAATTTTCAATATATAACTCTTTCCACTCTCATGCCTCCCCCGGCAAAATTCATAAAAATCTCGGAATTTAGGAAGGAAGGGTTAATTCGGAGTGGAAAGGGAAAGGGTTAATTCATAAACTCATATCAAATTTACTAATTCCTATTATTTTCTCTTCCAGCCCTTTTAGTAAACCTTCAAACCACCATCCATTCCCAAGCCCCTCCGCCCCAGGGCGTCATCCCTCTTCAGCCCCAAAACGGAGCCCCTCCGCCGGCCGCCAATTGGGAGCAAGTGACGAATTGGAACCCACGGATACCGCAAAGGGTGCCCCAAAGTGCCCCTCCGCTGCCACCAGGGCCGGCTTTCGGTAAAAGAGTCGCTTCTGCGAATAAACCGCCATGTGCTCCTTATAAAGACGAGAATCCTGCCAAGAACTCTTTGGCGGACGTCAGCAGGGCTGTTGAAGGGTTTTCGTTGGATTTGTTTGATGTAAGTAGATAAGTGACTTAGGGTTTATTTTTATTATTAAATGGATGTGTTTATTATTAAATGAATGGTGTTTTGGAGCAACTCGGTGTACTTTAAAGTACTGTACGGGTTTGTAGTGTTTGTAAGTATGATATTTGTATAGTGCTCGTCGAGACCTTTCATTTGATACCCCACATGCCATATGTGACGTCACAACGTATTGACCAGCTGTACTGTTTATAGTTTGGCAACCCATTGGTCTACTTTTGTTACATCTCTTGTAACTTTTGAATCGTTCGTCTGAGGTAAATGGAATATTTGGTGAATATGTTCTAAATTAAATTATCAATAATATTTTTGTTATAGAAACCTTACAACAAATTGATATGCTTTAAAATAGCAAAAATTTATTATAAAAAATAGTATATAACGTGTACTTGGATACCAATGGTTTAAATATGATATTTAGATAGTTCTCGTTTTAGACATTTTATTTGATACCCCACATGACATATTTAACATCACAACATCTTTACCGCCTGTACTATTTATAGTTTTGGCAAACCATTGGTCCACTTTTTATTATATATTTTTTATTTTTAACTATATTTATTTTATTTATATTTATATTAAGAATGTTTAAAAAAGGACTCTACTGACGAGCGAAATTAAATTTGAGCCAGTTATGTAACAGCAAATGTTTTTTATCTAAACATGAAATGACTCTACTGACGAGCTAATATGACAAAAAGTGTTAAAACCGAAAAGATTATAATGTAAATTTGGATTTGACTAAAATATTAATGTTACAAAATAAAGGACTCTACTGAAAAGCAAATTGAACCTATCTAAATTGTTCACAAAAAGGACTCTTCTAACTATAATAGGACTAGATTAAAATATGCATTGAAAAAAGACACTACCGACGAACTAGTTTAGCAAAATAGAAGAACTCTACTGACGACCAATATTTGAAAACAATTATACATCAGGAAAAGCGACTCTACTGATGAGCAGAGTAAACTCAGAAAGAAGGTGAAATGTTTGTATAGAAAAAGGACTCCACTTATGCAAATAGATAGTCAACAAAAAACTTCAAATTAAATTGACACTCAAACTTAAGGCAAAGAATTTCAGAAAAAAGGACTCTACTGATGAGCAAATTAAACTTGACGAAACATATTAAAAACGCTCAGGAAAAAAAGATTCTAATAATTTCAGAGAACCCTATTGCTTTGTTTGACCCATCATTATGCTATTTTTATAGTGCTTGTTGAGACCTTTCATTCGATACCCAATATAGCTATATTTGAAGTAAAACTATTTAACTCATATACAAACACGAGTTCGGCAACCCATTGGTTTACTTTTATTAAATCTTTTGTAACTTTTGAACCGTTTGTCTAAAATACATAGAATATTCAAATTTGTGTTAAATTGAATTATCTACAATATATACTATTACACTATACTCTACAGCTACTTGGTGTACTTAAAAATGACAATATAAATTGTAAAAATTATTTGTACGGAACCCTGATGGTCTTTTGAGATTGTGAATATGATACTCGGATAGTGCTCGTCGAGACCTTTCATTTGATACCCAACATGCCTATATTTGAAGTAAAACTTCATAACTCGCATTTGACCCAATGTACTGTATTTATAGAGTATGATGACTTATTTATGTGCATTTACTTTGAAAAACTTTTATAAATTGATTATATAATATAAATAAAATATTTTAATATTAGTAAATATAAATAAGACTAAGTTTATCCATACTATAAATAGTACAGTGGGTCGAAATAATCAAAATAAATATAAAAAAAATATAATATATAAAATAAATTAAACAATTATTAACTATAAACATATATGTACTTAAGAATTAGTTTGTATAATATTATATACAAGTCTAGATTAAACGTTCAATGAACGAATTCGGAAATGCACAAAGGACGTAGCGCACCAAGTGTCGAACAATTGCGTTAGAATTGTTAGCATAAGTCTAGAATTAAAAGTTCGAAGCGCATGATTAGAACTTGAACAAATAGATGTAACAAATAAAATGTGATAAAAGCTAAAATCATTATTAGTAATTCATTTATTTGCAACAATTAATTAAAAATTTATTGTTATTATTATTATTATTATTATTATTATTATTATTATTATTATTATTATTATTACCAGTATTATTATTATTATTATTATTATTATCATTATTATTATTATTATTATTACTATTATCTATTTATTCTTTCCCCAGAAAACCGTCAAACAAGCCGGCCCAGGCCTCGACATAGTGATAAGTCCCTTCAGCGTCTGGTCGACCCTAACGATTGTGGCCGAGGGTGCCCTTCACGACACTTTCAACGAGCTCGCCAGGACGTTAAAACTACCCTTAAGTATAAATACCACGAGATCAGGATACAGAAGGATTTCGCAGGTGATGCTGGTTAATACTTCTACAGTTGAGCTGGAGGCTGCTACTGCTATTTTTACTGATAACAGCAGTCCGGTAAGTCATAAAAAGATAAAAGATATAAAATCTAAAAACCGCCACAGTACTCCCCTTTGAATTTTTTTTTAGATTTATTCAATGTATGTGGTTGGTGCAGTCTTTGATTTGTTGTGCTTTAAGGAGCCCTGTTGGGTTTTTGAGGTTGTGTATGTCATATTTGGATAGTGCTCGTCGAGACCTTTCGTTTGATACCCCACATGCCTATATTTGAAGAAAAACTTTTTAACTTATAATTGTCCTCGAGTTCAGCAACCCAATGGTTTACTTTTCATTGTATCTCTTGTAACTTTTGAACGGTTCGTCCGATTTGAATGCAATATTCGACAAATTTATGTTAAATTAGATGCGCTATAATATTGTCTAATAATGTAAAGCCGTACAGCAACTCGCTATATATGTTTGTGTAACTATTTTGGTTTGTTGAGTTTGTTAGTATGATATTTGCATAGACCTTTCATTTGATACCCCACATGCCTATATTTGAAGTAAAACTTTTTAACTCATATTTGACCCCGAGTTTAGCAACCCATTGGTTTACTTTATTTTTTTACAGAACTCCCCTTCCAGTGATGAAGTTACGGAATACCTATTTTTAGTATCTATTGTTACTTAATACTAATTTTATTCTGAAAGAAAAATCCAGTTTGCTCGACAGTAAAGTCCTCTTTTTCACTATTTACATTTTGATTGTCAGTAGAGTTCTTTTTAGTAATCAATTAATAATTTTACAAAAATTATTTCATATTGTATTCTAAAATTCGAGTTTATATTTGCATCATTAGTAGAGTCCTATTCTATTAACCTGATATCAATTGTTATTAGAAAAGGACTCTACTGACGATCAAACCTAATTTAGATTATTAGAATAAAATTAGTGATACATTTTATTATAAAAAGGACTCTACCGACAAACTAATTTCGTAGATGTAAATACTTTTTTAACCAAATTTGGACATTTAAAACAAAATTAGTTATATTATACAAAAAATTAGAAATCCCTTCATAAAAAAGGACTCTACTGACAACCGAATTTCGATAAATATGCATGATTTGCTAATTTTTGAACTTTTATGTCAATTTTGGAAAATTTATTATTTTTGAGTAGTGGAAAAGGAACTCTACTGACTGGCAAATCGAACGTGGAGGTTTAGAACTGTATTCATAGATTTTAACTAAAGGGACTCTACTGACAAGCAAACAGTGAATTGTTATTTTGTTACAGAAAAAGAAATTCTACTGACGAGCAAACTAAGAGAGCAATTCCGCCTCATAACATAGCGTTGTTATGGCAACGCTATCTTATGCTTGTTGTTTGGTAATGAAAACTGTGAAAATGTCTACTCATTTGCCGTGCGATCAGGCGTATTTTACATATAAACAAGCAAGAAAGAATGTTATGATAACAAATTCGTCGATGATGCAGTTATCATAACATTCTCCCTTGCTTGGTTTATATGTAAATTACGCCTGATCGCACAGCAAATAGACAGACATTTTTATAGTTTCTCTAACAGGAAACAAGCATAAGATAGCGATGCCACTAAGCCACAAAGCCACAAAGATCAGAGGTCTGGAATGTAAAAATTGGAGTTAATGAAATATTCTGCGAATTTGTTTGAAGCTCAATGATCTATATTTTTGATTATATATTAAGGCTATATTGTAACTTGATATTCTTTAGATGGCTAAATTTGATGATAAGAGTAATATGTTATACTAGTGATTTGAGATTTTGAGTATGATATTTATTAAATTAGATAGTGTTTGTTGAGACCTTTCATTTGATACCCCACATGCCTATATTTGAAGTAAAACTTTTTAACACATGTTTGACCCCAAGTTCAGCAACCCAATGGTTTACTTTTTATTGTATCTCTTGTAACTTTTGAACGGTTTGTCTGAAGTAAATGGAATATTCAGTGAATTTGTTTAAACTGTATGATCTATATTTTCCTATAATATTTTAGGCCTATATTGCAATCTGATATTCTTTAGATAGCAAAATTTGAAGATAGGAATTTAATATGATATTTGTTCGCTATACTACGGTGATTATTAGAGCTTTTGCGTATAATATTTAGATAGTGCTCGTCGATACCTTTCATTTGATACCCTACATGCCTATATTTGAAGCAAAACGTTTTAACTCTTATATGATCACATGTTCAGCATCCCATTGGTCTATCTTTTATTAAATCACTTGTAACTTTTGAACCGTTTTGTCCAAAATGCATGGCATATTCCATAAATTTGTGCTAAATTAAATTATCTATAACACTGCCTAATGTAGTAGCACCCTGTAGTAACTTCGTATACCTAAATTACAAATATTGTCAATGAATGAATGGTTTGTACTGAACCCTACAAGTTTATTGAGTCTGTTACTAAGATATTTGTATAGTGCTTATCGAGACCTTTTATTTGATACCCCGCATGCCTATATTTGAAGTAAAACTTTTTAACTCATCCGAGTTCGGCAACCCATTGGTTTACTTTATTTTTATAGTATGCATTAAATACATTTTTTTCGGGTACTCCTTAATGATCAGAGATCTGGAATGTAACAATTTGAGTTTATAATTATTTTTTTGCAGATTAATCGCGACTACGAATGCCTCGTCGAATCCGTTTACAGAACAGACTTACGTTCCGTCAGCTTTCTAAATAAAGCGAAAGCAGCCTACGACATTAATATGTTTATAAAAGAAAAGACGAGGAACAGGATTGACAGTAAGTACTAAAAAAACATAACCTAAGTGAAAATGTTTATCCATTTGCTGTGTGATCAGGCGTATTTTACATATAAACAAAGCAAGGAAGAATGTTATGAACTCGAACATGCCCCCGGACTTGTTCTTTTGTAAAATACGCCTGATCGCACAGCAAATATATATACATTTTCACAGTTGTTTTAAGTAAAATAAATTTGGTATGATTTTTAGGTTAATTTCTAATATTTTCTTTAATTTTCAACCGATTTTAACCAAATTTTTTTATCAGGTATAGTTGTCGAACAGGACCTCACCGACGCCAAAATGATTATAACAAACGCCGTATTTTTCAGGGGTCAGTGGACGACCCCTTTCAACAAAACCAATACGAAAGTCGAGAATTTTTATGATGAAACGGGGGCTGTTAAGGGTCAAGTTAATATGATGTATGACATAGGGTAAGTGGGAATTATATATATAATAATTAATTATGAAATTTAATCATTTATTTTAATTTAATTTTGTTAATAAACATATTTAAAAACTATTTTATTAGCCTTCTAATGATATATAATAATATATACACGTTTTTTAAACATATTTGAAATTTGAATTTTAAATCTTAACGGTTGTTATAAATGCGCGAACTTCACACTCAAAGTATTTTGTTCAACTTTTACGTGCAGTAATTTTGTTTTAACTCGGTTTGTTATTCAATTATAAAATTTAAACAATTTTTTAAATATAATTTTGTTCCAAAACTTATCAATCGTTATATACAGATTTGTAGATAATTTTATAAGCTTTCTATTTATATATTATAATATATACGCACTAGAACAAATTATTTGAAAATTCTATCAAAATATAGAAAAATGTAACCAGCAGACATTTTCAAATAAAATGTCTGACTTGAGACATAAGACAAAAATGACGTCAGTATTTAGAGTTTAAACATTTTTTTTACAATAATTTTATTCCAAATGTTGTAAATTGTTATATGTAGATTTATAGATAATTTTATTACCAATAATTTAATATCTAAAAATGTATATTAACAATATCAAATAACTAAATCACAAAGATAAATATAAAAAGTGTCCTTTAGTGTTGCCGTTATCAATGAATATTTGCATACGTAACAAAATGTTTTGTTAATAATACATATGAAACATACTAATTTTAGACAAATTTTAACAATATGTATTAAAATTATATGTAATAAATACTCTATATTGATTTTTGCATGAAAAACGAAAAAGTTCTAAATGTGAAATACGCTTTATACACCTAAAGCTAGTAGCACACTTAACCGGCCTCATATAAAACTATTAACGCTTCGCATGTACAAAAGTACAAGTGTGCATGCGGCTTTAGGCTAAAGCGTGCATCACACTATAAGAAAAAACATTTACTTAATTAAAATTTAAATTTAAATTTTAAAAAGACATTTTAAATTTAAATTTAAAATAACTTTCACCTACTTATTTTTATTCCTAGGTACTATCCATACACAATGGTTCAAGGTTTAAATTCCCACATCATAGAAATCCCTTACGGAAAGGAAAACAGATTATCAATGTACGTCCTTTTACCCATGAAGGGCGTTTTACTTCAAGATGTCCTGGGAAAAGTTAAAAGGATGTCTATTCATGACCTGACTTCTCTGATGAACCAGGCTATAGATGAATACGGTGACGAGTTGGTGGAGTTGAGGTTGCCCAGGTTCAAAATTTCTTCGGATTTGACGCTTAATATCATTTTGGAAGAGGTGGGTAAAAATGGTTTCTGCTAAACTAAAAGAGATAGAGTTTTGGTTTTTGTACTGTTGGGTTGGGGCTGAAAAGTTGTGTTTTTAGAGTACCCACATGACTAGGGACAAAGTTGTTCAACGTCACTTATGGTTTCTCCTAAACTAATAAAGATAGAGTTTCGGTTTTTGTACTATTAGATTTGTTATAAAAAGTGATGTTTTTAGAGTACTCACATGCCGGGGTGCAAATTAGTATTTAAGAAAGTCTGCCCGCAGCATTCAAAATTAAATTCTGACATGTAGAATTTAATATAGAATGTATGTTTGTTTGTATTTCCAGATGGGTATACTGTCAGTCTTTGACCCCAACTATGCCGATCTTTCGAGGATTTCTAATAATAATCTGTATGTCTCAAGAATTATGCACAAAGCCGAGATAGAGGTAACTGAAGAAGGCACTGTAGCTTCTGCCGTAACAGGTAAATTTGAAAAAATATTTATTATTTATTATCTATTTAGCATTTAATACATTTTACTGTAATAATAATCATTTTACGACTTTAGGCGTCATAAGTCTGACGATCTGTGTGTACGTGTGTCGTCTATAGGCGACATTCAGGTTTCGGCAGTTTTTGTCACTATTTAGGAGTGCAATTTTTAACTTTTAAAATTTACAAATCTTAAAATATTGTGGATAAAAATATTTGATCGGTTTGAATGCTTGAAAGTAGAGTTCTTTTTTTTGCTATGACGTTATACTAACTTTTGCTTGTTTTGTGCATATTTCTAAAATTAACTAGCTGTAAGTGGAATTCTGTCTTAAGGCAATTAAGGCATCGTGCCTCAAGGCAAATTGCTGGAACTTCCCGTACCAAAAATTATTATTTTTTTAAAAACGATTAACATTTTTGAAAAAAATTTACTTCGAAAAAATAAGATTTTTGACAAACAATTAGACAAAAAATTACTTTTTTTGGAAAAAGAAAAAATTTTTTTTAATTTTTTTTTATTAATTTTTTTTTTTTTTGAAAAAAAATGTTTTCTTTATTTTGACATATTTTGAAAGATCTAAACTTTTTTTCAAAGCAATCGTACTGCTTTAACTGCATAGAGACAAAATATAAAGCGCGTAAGCGCCGCGTCGCTGGCTAACGGGTAAACATTGGTACGGAACCCATAGGATTGTAAACCAAAATTATACTTATTGTTAAAATCTCTATAAAATATCTGATAATTTGATGTGCATATGTCTAATGATCATTTTTGACCGCCAAATGGCATTTTTTTTTACTTTTTTCAGTAGATCTCCGAAACCGCTGGACCTGCCTTTATGAAAATTTGATCGGTTCTTCACCTTATCAATACAAGTAAAAGGTTTTTTGAATTATTAAAATCGGACGCTCCGTTCTCTTAAAAACTGAGTTACCGTTTTCGGCACTTTTTGCCCCGTATCTTCGGAACGGCTAGACCTGACTTCACCAAAAACTAATCAGCACGTCTCCTTATCAATACGAATCGAATGTTTTTTGAATTATTCAAATCGGTTGATCCGTGTTCCCGAAATCGTCGACGAAAATTTGTATCCGCACATACATACACACACGTACATACATACATACATACATACATACATACATACATACTATCATACATACATACATACATACATACATACACACACACACACACACACACACACACACATATACATCCATTTTTTCTAAGGTATGCCAAAATATTCAGAAACCTTTGAAACGTAAAGATATATAAAAATTTTCATTTTTGATTTTTTTGCGATTACTATAACTTACCCTACGGGAAGTTAAAAAAGTATTTTCAATCTATTTGTTTACTTATACTTACATACGTTTTTTGGTAGAGTCCTTTATTCCTAAAATAAATATAAATTAAATTTATTTAATAAATTGCCTACCAGTAAAAGTTCTTATAATTTCAATATATAAATTTGCTTGTCAGTAGAGTCCCTTTTCGTTTTGTTTTTACAGTTTGCTTGTCAGTAGAGTTCTTTCTTAGTTTTGTAATGTTCATAGCTTGCTGGTCAATAGAGTACTTTTTTGTGTACCGAAATGAAAAATAATTATATTAAAAAACAAATTAAAATTTCCAAATAAAAAGGAACTCTACTATGATTTTTACAGTTTCCTCGTCAGTAGACTTCTTTTATTTTTACAATTTACTTGTTAGTAGAGTTCTTGCTATTTATTTAATATTAGCACTAGATTGATTTTTGAATTCAATGATTTTGAAGTTGCTCGTCAGTAGAGTAATTTTTTGTTCATACAATTTTACATTTTGCTCGTCAGTAGAGTCCTTTTTTAGAAATATTATTTCTACAGTTTGCTCGTCAGTAGAGTCCTTTTTTAGAAATATTATTTCTACAGTTTGCTCGTCAGTAGAGTCCTTTTTTAGAAATATTATTTCTACAGTTTGCTCGTCAGTAGAGTCCTTTTTTAGAAATATTATTTCTACAGTTTGCTCGTCAGTAGAGTCCTTTGTTATTTGTATTTTTTTATTTGCTCGTCAGTAGCGTCCCTTTTGTCCTAATGTTTATAGATTGTTCCTTGTCCTTGTGAGTAGAGTCCCTTT
>NW_020538040.1:6112840-6135928 GCF_003426905.1 Ctenocephalides felis
ACTATAATTAATTATATATCTAAAGAAATGCAACAAATTATAAGCTACATAATTAAATTTAGAATAATTTTGACAGCTTCCACCATTTTATTTAAATTACTGCTTTAATATTGAACAAAGTACCCAGCACTCTGAAGTTGCCCGCAATTGGTACTTTAGCTAACTTCATTTTTGACCGTTGACATTTGAATTTGTAAAATGCGTTTATTGTTATTTTTGCAGAAATTTAAACTACAAAAATGCCTTATAAAACTTTTCATATTAATTCAAATATATATAAAAACAATAATTAATTATATATCCAAAGAAAAGTAACAAATTATAAGCTACATAATTAAATTTAAAATATTTTTGTCAGCTTCCACCATTTTATTTAAATTACTGCATTTAAAATGGAAAAAGTACCCAGCACTTTGAAGTTGCCCGCAATTTTGCTAACTTTATTTTTGACCGTTGACATTTGAATTTGTAAAATGCGTTTATTGTTATTTTTTCAGAAATTTAAACTACAGAAACGTCTAATTTAGTTTATATATTATTTCAAATATATATAAAAACTATAAATAATTATATATAAAGAGTGTTAAATTGTCAATAATATTGTCTAATATTATTATGCTCTACAGCAACTCGGTATACTTATAAATCACGTCAAAGTTTCATCACGCAAGGTCACTTTCACGGACTTGCATCAATAGATGACGCCTACGTCTTTTGCATAATAATTAACGCACAGATTTTCTTTTTCGAAATAAATAATTTATTCGTGTTATTGTAATTATAATTATTATCATTAATAATAATAAAGATGGATTACGTAAACGGCCTTCATACTATACGTAAATTTAATATAAATAAAATATTTAATAAAACTGAACTTTTATCTAAGGACACTTTTTTGTATTTCTCTTTATTAATTGTTTCAATTAATACATATTATTATATATCAAATGAAAGCTTATAAAATTATCTATAAGTCTGTGTACAATATTTAATAACTTTTCGAACAAAATTAAATAAGAAAATTATGGCAAATTTTAAATTTATTATCTAGTTATTAACTATTGATGCATTTTGTTGAACGCATTTTGTTAATAATTTGTTTAAACAAGTATATATTATTATATATCATTGGAAAGGTAAATAAATTATCTACAAATCTGTATACAAAACTTTAAAACTCTCAGAACAAAATTATTTGTACCAAGCCTAACAATGTTGTTTTCATTCTCTCACAATATCGAAATACATACGTTTAGTATTTCGCGCACGCAAAATCATATTGCGAAAAAAAAATGAAATCGTACTTCTTTACGTTCTCACACTCTTGTTATGTATTTTATTTGAACGTGAACGTGTCAGCATAAAATTTATACAAATAAAAGCAAACTATGCAGATTTTATTACGAGAGACATTTTAGATATTCATTTAGTTTGCAGAAATGCGAACTTGATGCGAAAATAAATGATATCGGAGAATATAACGAGTTGAGGTGTTTGATGACGATTTTAAAGTATACCGAGTTGCTGTGGAGACTTATCATGTTAGACAATATTATGAAAATTTTTATTTTGTACAAATTTGCTGAAAACATCGTTAATGTGGAGCGAATGGTTTGAAAGTTATAAGGATTTTTATACAACGATGTACTGACAGGACAACGTCAAAATTATACGGAAGTTTTAAGGCAATTTTAAAGTATACAGAGTTGCTGTAGGGCTTTGGGATGTTAGACAATATTGTAGATTATTTAATTTTGTACAAATTTGCCTCATATTTGATTCAAATCAGACGAACGGTTCAAAAGTCACAACAGATTAATAAATGCACAAACTTCTCATGAATGCAGTATTCAAGTAGTTGCGTACTGTAAATAGTACAGTGGGCCGAATCGGGTCAAAATGTTTTTATATGGCAAAAATCGATGTGGGGTATCAAATGAAAGGTCTCGGCGAATACTATCCAAATATCATAATAAAAACTTCAATAAAGTAGTAGGGTTCCGTACAAAGCATTTATTCAACTTTTAACATCATTGTTTTACAACTTTAAAGTATACCGACTTGCTGTAAGGTTTCTACATCAGACAGTATTGTATAAAATTAAATTTAGCACAAACTTGCTGAATATTTCATTTATTTTGGACGAACGGTCCAAAAGTTACAAGATTTATAATGAAAAGTGGACCAATGGGTTACCGGACTAAAGACTAAGATATTAGTATTAGCAGTAACGTCAAATGTGGCATGTGGGGTATCAAATAAAAGGTCTCAACGAGCACTATCTAACAGTGATATTTAAAATCTTCAATATAGCAATATGGTTCCGTATCCTAAACTATTTTGATTTTTATTTTATTTTGTACATATTTTTTAATTTTAAAGTACACAGAGTTGCTGTAGGGACTCGTGATGTTAGACAATAATGTAGATTGTTTAATTTTGTACAAATTTGCCGAATATTTCATTTAAATCAGACGAACGGTTCTAAAGTTACAACGATTTTAGTAAACCAATGAACAGACGCCTTGCACATTCAGTATTGAAGTCGCTGCGTACTACAAATAGTACAGTGGGCCGAATCTGGTCAAAATGTTTTTATATGGCAAAAAACGATGTGGGGTATCAAATGAAAGGTCTTGACGAGTACTATACAAATATCATATTCACAAACAGAAAAAATCAATAGGGTTCCGTGCAACGCATTTTTATATATATTATCGTGTTATCAAAAATTTTATATTAAAAAAATACATAATATAATTTAATTTTGATCAATTCTTGTCATAACAAAAGTTTTGAGTAGTATGATGAATAAATGCAAACATGATTTACACATTATTAACAAACAATTATTATAAGCTATATAAATGAAAAAAAATTTAAGCTTTCAGAATAATTATCAATATAAACATTTAAACGAAAATTTACACTTTTATAAAATTAAATAACAAATTTGAATGTTCATTAATTTAATATTGAAGCAATATTTAACACGTTGAATGCCATCGATGGGCGACATTCGTGCACACAGGTCGTCTTGTTATTTTTATCATCCGAGATTTCAAGTAGTTTTATAAATTATTCCACAGCTACTATTTAATGCCTTAGCTGAATTATGACACGTATGTAGTGCCGAAACGTATAAATAAATAATCGTCAATATTTAATTAATATTCAATTAATATACATATATTATTAAAGAGGAAAACTCTGGTTTGCTATCTTCATGTTTTTTCGAAAGTTTATTTATTTTATTTATTTATTTATTATAATAATAATAAATATTATTTGAGGCTCTTGTCAAGGTCGTTCAAGTCGTTCTGAATCGTTTGACACCGAAATTGTAAAATATGTCTCATATAACATTTTTCTGAATTTGCTTGTCAGTAGAGTTCGTTTAACTAGAAATGACAAAAACAAATTAGAATTTTTAATAATTTAACTCTAGGCACTCGTACACACAGGTCGTCATGCTGATGTGAGTTTTAATCGTATATAACAAATCCTTCAAAAGCTTTTTATCAGATAATTTTATTTATTTATTAATTAAGTATTTATTTATTCATAAGCAAGCCGTGAGGGATAATCATAAATATTATTTCAGGCTCTTGTCAAGGTCGTTCTGAATCGTTTGACACCGAAATTAAAAAAAGAGAGCGCGTAAGGATCACACGCGATTGAAGTAAAACTTATTTGCTACTGTATAAAGTAGCAAATTTAAGTTGAGTAAAAATAAATACATCATATAAAAATTTTGAATAATGTTTATTAGTAATATGATGGTAACACTCGTGATGCACACATTCATTAGTGTCGTCAATCATTATACACATTTATATAATGATAAATTATAAATTATATATTTATGATTACATTAAAAATGTATAATATTTACAAACAATAATGTAATCAAAGTCGTACTTGAAATATGACATGATCGTTTTAAAGTAATTGCTGATTAATAAATTCTATAATATTCGTTCATACAGTGGATTATGTTAAACAACGCCTAAACAAATATTGTTTTTGCAAATTAACTCATCCTGTAACAATTGTGTTTGAAGAACTTCGTGTAATTAAAATTAACATACATTCATTTACTGTTTGTATTTTTTTACGTTTTCGCTGACGATATATCTCATTCCTTGAACAGCTGTAATATCCGTCTTGCCTAACAAATTGAAGCCATACTTTTATATTTGTTTTATTTATCAAGCCATGCACATAGCTTGATCTATGAATCATTTGCTTTTTTATGTGAACGTTAATGCAATGATCATCATCAATATTACGAGATAATAAATTAACCATATTATTAATGTCAACAGGCACATTTATAATTTGGCCAAACATTCCGAATTGTCCATTTGCATGTCGCAATCGTCTAATTTGCATGAAACACAATCTAGGTGAAATTAACCTTTCAGATACAGTATCTAGTTTAGGTAGATAATTTGGTATAGGTGGAAATACAAACCCGTTAAACTTACACAAAGTGGGAATTTTACCCGAATTTAATATCTTTCGACAAGTTTGACATACAAACTGATTATTTAAATCAATATTCAAAAAACATTATTAAGTTTTTGAGCATCATTTGATATTTCTAAGTCACTTTGAAGCCAAAGTCGATCACACACAAAACATACATAGCCAAAGCTATCATTTCTTACGCAGCGCAGATTTTTCCTTAGTTTCATTATTTATTTGCGATCATTTGCACTACAATTATTTATGGGGGACGGGATAAAATATTCTTCCGATCCTGACATTTTTATTAACTCACGAATTATACTGCTAACCCATGTCGCGCCTAAAGAAGTTTTACTTCAAAAATATGTCTCATATAACATTTTTCTGTGTTTGCCTTTCAGTAGAGTTCTTTTAACTAGAAATGACAATAGCAAATTAGAATTTTTAATAATTTAACTCTAGGCACTCGTACACACAGGTCGTCATGCAGATGTGAGTTTTAATCGTAAATAAAAAATCCTTCAAAAGCTTTTTATCACATAATTTTATTTATTTATTAATTAGTATTTTATGATAACTTTAGTAATAAAATTCTTTTATTATTTGCATAAATAAAATAAATAGTATGTCATGTTCACGTTTTATCGATTGTATTACGTAACATCGGCCAACGAGAGTGCCGCAGTGAGAAAGCGATGAACAGCAGTCTTTATATAAAGTGAATAGAGTATTAGTTTTCATCGGCCGAAATAGCTCAGTTGGGAGAGCGTTAGACTGAAGATCTAAAGGTCCCTGGTTCGATCCCTGGTTTCGGCATATATTTTTTTTTCAAATTTTGATAGAAAATTAAATTTTGGATTGTGTAGTATTAGGTTTTAATGTTAACTAAAGTTAAAAATTAGTTTTTGGCGTTATTTAATGATTTTAGTTGACATACTGAATTTTTACTTAACGTACTCAAATATCAAACATTTATTTCAAACAATAATTATAAATTAAATATAAATATAAATATAAATATAAATATAAATTAAATATAAATTGAATATAAATTAAATATGAATATAAATATAAATTGAATATAAATTAAATATGAATATAAATATAAATATAAATGTATGTTAAGGTATTGTACTTTTTATTAACGCTTGTATTGTATTAATTATTATGACGACCTGTGTGTACGAGTGTCGCCTATAGTCGACCATCAAGTGTTTCGAAGTTTGTACTATTAAAAATTCATATTTATTTTAATCAATTTAAGAAAATAAATGAATAAACAAATAGTCAAAACTAAAACTCATTAACAAGTTTAATTTATTACTCAAGAATTTACTTACATTCTAAAATATAAATTTATTTCAATTAATGTTGTTGTAATATTTAATAAAATAAAATAACTCTGAACGTGATGTATGCATTTATTTATAATATCATTCATAACTTTTGTAAACATTTTGGTACATTTTCGAAAAGTTTTCGGATTCTCGAAAAATGTATTGTACAGTACTTTTTGATCTTGATTTTTGAAAAGTGCTCATCGAGACCTTTCATTTGATACCCCACATCGATTTTTACCATATAAAAACATTTTGACCCGATTCGGCCCACTGTACTATTTATAGTACGTAACTGCTTTCGTGCAAGACGTCGTTGCATTTACTTATGATATCCGTTGTAACTTTTAAACCGTTCGTCAGATTTAATTGAAATATTCGGCAAATTTGTATAGAATTGAATAATCTACATTGTTATCGAACATCACGAGTCCCTAGAACAACTCGGTATACTTTAAAATTGCCTTGAAACTTGTACAAAATATTTATAAAAATCAAAATAGTTTAGGGTACGAAACTATACTGCTTTATTAATTATTTTAAATATGACTGTTAGATAGTGCTCATTGAGAACTTTCATTTGATACCCCACATGCCATATTTGACGAGACAAAATCTTTATTAGCTAATCGGCAACCCAACGGTCTACCGTTCAATAAATCCCTTGTAACTTTTGAACCGTGCATCTAAAATATATGTAATATTTTGCAAATTTGTGCTAAATTTAATTGTATATATTACCGTCTTATATAGAAACCTTACAACAAGTCGGTATACTTGTAAATTTTGGAAAAAATTGATATTAGATATCGAATATATGCTTTGTACGGAACTCGGTGCTCGTTGAGACCTTTCATTTGATACCCAACATGCATTTTTACCATATAAAAACATTTTGACCCGATTCGGCCCACTGTACTATTTGTAGTACGCAACTATTTAATACTGCATTGACAAATCGTTTGCGCATATTTATTAAATCTGTTGTATCTTTTGAATGGTTTATCGGATTTGAATGAAATATTCGGCAAATTTGTTCAAAATTGTATGATCTATAATATTGTCTAACATCATAAGTCCGTACATCAACTCAGTATACTTTAAAATCACACCGGAACTCCGGTATTATTTTGACCAGAATTTTAGTGCATTGTTTTATAAAAATCCTTATAACTTCAAAACCATTTGATTAATTCAAATGATGTATTCGAGAAATTTGTATAAAATTAAATTATCTATAAGGTATACTAATATTGTAAGTCCGTACAGCAACTCGGTATACTTTAAAATCGCCTCCAACTCGAATCACCTACCACGTTGTCTTAATTGTGTTGAATGCGCCTCTTACGTTGTTTACGACTTAATTACAAGGCGGCGGACTTATGCAAATTATTAGCAATTATATGTCAATTCGTTATTGAAGTTGCACTTTTTTGTTTATTTATGATTCCAAGAAGAATACTGTATCATGTTTTGCTAAAACAAATAATAATTATAATGGAAAATCGGCGTTAAAATCAAATCAAAACATATACTTATGTAAAAATAATTTTGTGATACTTTTTGAGTTTCAAGTGCGTTTTTAAAATATACCGAGTTGATCTAGAGACTTGTGATGTTAGTCATTATTTTAGATTATTTAGTTTTGCACAAATTTGCCGAATACATCATTTATATTAATCAAGTGGTTCAGAAATTATAATGAATTTTGTAAATAAATGCACTTAGTGTACTGGATTCCAAACCAAGATATGAGTATATTCAGTATGGTAGAAATCTTGAATAAAATTAGGTTTAGGATGGAGTTGAGTATACTTTGTACTAGGATTATATACATGTTTTCGAACGCGATTTTAAAGTATACCGAGTTGCTGTAGGGCTTGGGATGTTAGACAATATTATAGATTATTTAGTTTTGCACAAATTTGCCAAAGGATTCATTTATATTAATCCAATGGTTTAAAAGTTACAACCGATTTAATGAATAAGTGCAAACACAACTTATGATGCAGTATTGAAGTAGTTGCGTACTATGAATAGTAAAGTGGGTCGAAATGCTTTTGTATGGTAAAAATCGATGTGGGGTATCAAATGAAAGGTCTCGACGAGCACTTTTCAAAAATCATAGTAAAAAACTCAATTTGGCAAAAGAGTAAAAAGAATTATTCATTTGCCAAAAAGTATAGAACAAACTATTAATACAAAATATTGTAATTAATAAGTTAAACATAGGTGTAAGTGGCATTTTGCCTTAAACATTATCTTTAAATTGCATAAACTTCCCAATACGTTTACATAATAAACTTAATCAATATCAATATTAATCTGTTTGAGTAAAATATTCAAAGTTCTGTTTATAAACATAAATATTACGTTTAAATACATAATTATAATGGTTTTAAGACAAAATTTATAATTTATCGGTAACTCACTAAGTAGTGGTTAGTGAGCAACTCAAAACTTTTGTTGTGACAAGAATTGATCAAATGAATTATATAATGTGTTTTTTTTTTACTTTGTAACTATAAATTGTATGCTTAAGAAAAATATTTTAAAACGACACTTGTATGAAAGTTCTGTCTGAACAACTTACAATGCAACTTAGATACAACCATATAGTTTACTAAAATGGTTATATCTTTTGTTATTTTAAAAAGTCGGTTATTTTAGTAATTTAGATATATAAAATAGTGTCTTAAGTATCTCATGTGCAAATATAATTTCTTAACTATGAATAGTTTTCTCATAAAAAAAATTGAAGACACTTTTATATAAAAGCTCTGCCAGAATAACTTATGATGCAATTTAGGACCATATAGTAGTTTACTAAAATATTTATAACTATTGTTATGATGAAATATTGGTTATTTTAATTAAGAACAAAACTAAAATAGTATTTTGCCCATAATATATCAAAATTACATTTTTTAACTATCAATAGTTTATTCAAAAAAAAAAGTTTAAAATTGAAATTTCTTTGTAAAAAATTAGCTTAGACGATGATTTAATGCATATGCACTTTTTGTCTACTAATATAACACAAATTTGTTGTTTTAATTATTTGCACCTATAAATTAGTTATTTAGCAATATCATTCGCAATTTGCAATTCTTAACTACAAATAAATTGTTCAAAAAAAAAAATTAGAATATTACACTACTGCAAATTTTTATCTAACCAATTTTGATGTTTATAATATACTGAAACGTTTATAAGTTTTGTTAAGTTAAATATTTATAAGTTTAATATTTCATTATTTTAATTTTTATAACTTTGAAATAGTGTTTTAGCTATCTAATGTCCAAATTTTACTTCTTACCTATAAATAGTTTGCGCACAAAAATTATTTGAAAACGACACTTTTATATGAAAATTCTGCCTGAACAACTTATGAAGCAATTTAAAACCCTATAGGTTACTAAAATATTTATAATATTTGTTATGATAAAATATTGGCGATTTTAAATATTTGCAAATTTGAATTTATGTTTTGGATATCTAATGTCCAAATTTTACTTCTTAACTATAAATAGTGTGTTCACAAAAAAATATTTAAAAATTACACTTTTATATGAAAATTCTGTCAGAACAAATTTCTGATGCACTTTAGAACTATATAGTTTACTAAAAAGTTTATAACTTTGGTTATTTTAAAAAATCGGTTATTTTAGTAATTTAAATATATAAAATAATGTCTTAGGTATCTCATATGCAAATATAATTTCTTAGCTATATATAGTTTTCTCACAAAAAATTTGAAAATGACACTTTTATATGAACAATTTATGATGCAATTTAGAACACTATAATTCACTAAAATGGTCATAACTTTTGTTGTTTTAAAAAAATCGGTTATTTTAGTAATTTAGATATATAAAACAGTGCTTTAGGTATGACATATGCAAATATCGTTTCTTAACTATAAATAGTTTTTTTAAAAAAAAAAAATGTTGAAAATGATAAACAGATTTAAAATAGTGTTTTAGTTATTATCCGTTCAAAGTTTACTATGAACATAATTGTTTTTATGACACTAATAATCTTTTACCGGTAACTAGAAGTGGTTAGTGAGCGATTCTAATTAAAAAAATGTGATTTTCGAAATAAAAAAATATTTGTCAGAAGTGGGATTCGAACCCACGCCCTCATAGAGGACCAGAACGCTCGCAGTCAGTTTTCATACTGACAAGGTTAACCTTGAGTCTGGCGCCTTAGACCGCTCGGCCATCCTGACATGTCGGTGCCATGCGATAAAAGTCGATGGTATATTGTATAAGAAGTATTAGATTTATTTTTGAATATTAGATTTAATTTGAAAATTAATAACTTTAATTTATTATTAATAATAATTACAATGATTTATATTTTTAGTTTAAAAAATATTAAAACTATAAATAATTAACATACGAAATATAATAAAAGTTATAACTCACTGATACATAATTGTGGTGATTGTTAGTAGTTCGTTAGTTTAGAAAAAAATGTATGAAAATGCACATGTTAGATTATCTCATGAGCAAAAATTTGGTTTTCCATTTAGGTCATAATAGTTTTTTGGCAAATTAATTATATTAGCATCATTTTTTTTTCAAATATATACAAATTAAATACACAGTTTCTAGGACATATGTTTAATATTGAATTTCAAAATCATCTTATTTGTCATCAATGTAATCATAACAGTAGACTTGCTATATAAAGTATTGCTAGCTTACAGTATTTATTACTTCTTACTTAGATAAATTATGCGTTCATAATAAAATACAGAGAAATTTCCTTGCAATTTAGTTTCTTCAAAATATTTTTTTGAGTAAACTATTTATAGTTAAGAAGTCTAATTTAGACATTGGATAGCTAAAGCACTATTTAAATCTGTAACTAATAAAAATAACAAATTTCATACTATAACAAAACTTATCATGTCTAATTTATGTCATAATAGAATTTTTGCAACAATGTGACATGGTATCTTTTCTTGCAATTTAGTATCTTTAAATTTTTTTTGAGTAAACTATTCATAGTTAAGAAGTCTAATTTTGATTTAATTTATTGAGAATTATTTATATTTTTAGATTAAAAATATTAGAACTATAAATAATTAACATACGAAATATAATAAAAGTTATAACTCTTACATTTTAATAAATTATACTTACACTTTCTTTGTAATTTAGTTTCTTTAAAATATTTTTTATAGAGAAAACTATTTATAGTTAAGAAATCTAATTTAGACATTAGTAAGCTAAAGCACTATTTTAAATCTGTAACTAATAAAAATAACAAATTTCATACTTTAACAAAAATTATCTAATCTACGTCATAATCGATTTTTTTCTTTTCTTGTAATTTAGTTTCTTTGAAATGAAAGCTGAAATACTACTTTAAAACTGTGAATAATTAAAATAACAAACTTTTTAATATAACAAAAGTTATGAATATTTCACTGGTTACATCAATAATGCATCATAATAAAATTTTTGCAACGGGGTCTGATTCAAATATTTTTTGTAAGCAAACTAATTATAGTTAAGGAGTGTAATTCAGACACTAAATAGCTAAAATACTATTTTAAAGTTGCAACAATTACAGAAGTTAAAAAAAATTTTCTAGTTACATCTAAATTGCTTCATAATGAAATTTTTGCAACAGTGTCTAGTTCAAATATTTTTTGTAAACAAACTAATTATAGTCAAGAACTATAATTTGGACATTATATAGCTAAAACACTATTTTATATTTGAAAATAATTAAAATAACCAATTTTTAATAATACCAGAAGTTATAAACAATTTACCAGGTACATCAACATTGTTTTTTAATAAAAATTTTGCAACAGTGTCTGGTTCAAAAATTTTTGTGAGTAAACTATTTATAGTTAAGAACTAAAATTTGGACATTAGGTATCTAAAGCCCTATTTAAAAGCTATACATTATAAAAATGACTAATTTCAAAAATAACAAAAGTTATAAACATTTTACTGGCTACATCAACATAGCTTCATAATAAAATTTTTGCAACAATGTCATGTTCAAATATTTTTTGTGAGCAAACTAACTATAGTTAAGAAGTGTAATTCAGATACTAAAAAGCTTGAATACTATTTCAAATTCGCAACTAACAAAAATAACAAATTTGCAAAAATAACAAAAGTTATAAACAATTTACTAGGTACATCAACTTTGCTTCATAATAATAATTTTGCAACAGTGTCTGGATCAAAAATTTTTTGTGAGTAAACTATCTATAGTTAATAAGTGTAATGTGGTCATATAATAGCTAAAACACTACTCTAAATCTATAAATGCATAAAACAACAAATTTGCAAAAATAACAAAAGATATAAACATTTTACTAGTTACATCAAAATAGCATAATAACAACATTTTTGAAATGGTCATTTTTAAATATTTTTTCTGAGTAAAACTAATTATAGTTAAGCAGTAAAATTTGGACACAGGATAGCTAAAAGACTATGTTAAATTTGCAAATATTTAAAATAAGAAATATCCCAATCAGACAATGTTATAACAGTTTTCAACGTAAAGTACCAATTTAAAATATTTTTGCAAACATTTAAATTAATCATATTGTAACAAATTAAGTACCAACAAGTTACCAATTAATTACCGATAAATATTAACAATAAAAATATTTCAACCCAAAAAACATACAAATTGACCTTTGGTAGGTTTTAATTTAATTTTTGCAAAATTTATTATATTTACAACAATTTATGCACAAAATCACATACATACACGTTTTAACAAATTACAAACCAATTAATTACGCATAAATAATTAATATTACCAATAAATAAATATTTTACAAACAATTTCTCGAAAAACTCATCAACTCGATCTCGCAACAAATTCTGCAAATCAACCAACACATGAACCTGTTCCCTGGGAGCGCGCACCTGCTCGCAAAAACCTAAATAAAACCCGTAAACCTTAACCGATTTGGACCAAATTTCTTCACCCTCTAGCCCTTGAAATTCCCTATCGATCCCTATCAAAATTTATCCTTAATTTTATCCCTATCCCGCTTAAAACGACTCGACCTATATGGGAACGTGTCGCAACGTCGTAAAACGCGTTGGTGTAAGGAGGAAGGTCGTTTGTAATCGGATTCTCTTACATTGAAATTATTATGTTATAATGTTATAAGAGTTATAAGAGTGTCTGTGTGTTATTTAATGGCTTTGGAAAATCATTATTATTATGTCATTATTAATGGGCAATGGTAAAGTGGTTACAGAGCTGGGTTATTGATGGTAATAGTCGAGGAGTAGTATATATGGGGCAAAATTGTTATAACTTTTGGTACAGGGACAAAATTGTTGTTTTTGTTAATTGTAGATTTAAAATAGTCTTTTAGATATATAATGTCTGAATTACAGTTCTTAACTATGAGTAGTTTGCTCGCAAAAAATATTTGAACCAGAGGCTGTTGCAAAAATTTTATTATGATGCAATTTTGAAGTATCGAGTAAAACGTTTATAACTTTTGTTATTTTTAAAAATTTGTAATTTTTTTAATTTATAGCTTTTGAATAGGACTTTAGATATTATACGACTAAATTATAATTTTTTACTATAATTAGTTTACTCACAAAAAATATTTGAACCAGGCACTGTTGCAAATTTTTTGTTATGAAGCAATTTTGATGTAACTGGTAAAATGTTTATAACTTCTGGTATTTTTGAAAATTTGTTATTTTTATAATTTACATCTTGTAAATAGTCTTTAAGCTATCTAGTGTGTGAATTTCACTTCTTAACTATGAGTAGTTTACTTACAAAAAAATATTTAAAATTAAATATTGCAAACATTTTGTTTATTCAATTTAGGTACGTATACTATTCTAAATTTATAACCTCTCTTGATTCTGAAAATTTGTTATTTTCATTATTTACAAAATTAAAGTAGTAGTTTAGTTTGCTTACTTAAAAATTACACTTCTTAACTATAATTAGTTTACTCGCAAAAAATATTTGAACATAACACTATTGCAAAATTTTTATTATGAAGCAATGTTGAAGTAACTAGTAAAAAGTTTATAATTTTTGGTATTTTCGAAAATTTGTTATTTTTGTAATTTGCAGATTTGAAATAGTGTTTTAGCTATCTAATGTCCAAATTATACCTCTTAACTATATATAGTTTACTCACAAAAAATATTTGAACCAGACACTGTTGCAAAATTTTTATTATGAAGCAATTTAGATGTAACTAGTAAAATGTTTATAACTTTTAGAATTTTCGAAAATTAGTTATTTTTATAATTTACATCTTTTAAATAAGGCTTTAGATATGACAGGGCTAAATTATAGTTCCTAAATATAAATAGTTTACTCACAAAAAAATTTGAACCAGACACTGTTGCAAAATTTTTATTATGGAGCAATATTGATGTAACTAGTAAAATGTTTATAACTTCTGTTATTTTTGAAAACTTGTTATTTTTATTATTGACAGCTTTAAAATAGTATTTTAGCTATTTAGTATCTGAATCACACTTCTTAACTATAATTAGTTTGCTCACAAAAAATATTTAAACCGACTATTGCAAAAATTTTGTCTATTCAATTTAGGCACATATAGACTTCTAAATTTATCTAATCTGTTTTTTTTTCGAAAATTTGTTGTTTTTGTTATTTACATATTTAGAATACTATTTTAGCTATTTAATGTCTAAATTATTCTTCTTAACTATAAATAGTTTACTCACAAAAAAATTTTAAAATGACTATTGCAAAATTATATTAATATGAAGATTTTGACGAACATAGTAAAATATTTATACTTTTGTTATATTATGAATGCCAATATTTAATTATTTACAAATTTAAAATAGACTTTTTGCTAAAACTTGTCTAAATTATACTTTTTAACTATAATTAGTTTGCCAAAAATAAATATTTCAATGATTATTGCTAATATTTAGAAAATGGCATGATGTTCATAATTGGTCTAGTAAAATGTTTATATCATTTTTAGGTTGAAAAAATATATTTAATTATTCACATATTCAAAATAACCTTTTAGTTATCTAATGTTCAAATTATACTTTTTAACTATAATTGTTTGCCTAAAAAAAATTAAACTTGACTATTGCAAAAATTTTAGGTAATCATTTTAGATGTATTAGGCTACTGACACGTTAATAACTTTTGGTAAATTATAAAATCTGTTATTTTATTAATTTACAAATTTAAAATAGGCTTTTAGCTATCTAATGTCTAAATTATACTTCTTAACTATAAATAGTTTTCCCAAAAAAAAAAAGTTAAAATGACTATTGCAAAAATTTGGGATAATCATTTTAGATGTATCTAGTATTATTACAACGTTTATAACTATTGTTAGATTACAAAATCTGTTATTTTAATTATTTACAAATCTAATATAGTTTTTACGAATCTAAATTAGTTTTTTTAGCTATCTAATAAATATGAATACTTTCCTCAAAACATTTTTTTTAGGTTACTACATGGCAAATTTTATAAAATTGGCAGGGTGTGCATAGTCTACTAAAATGTTAATAAGTTCTGTTAATTCAAAAATTCGATTATTTTACTAGTTTACATATATGAAATAGTGTTTTAGGTATCACATATGCAAATATCATTTCTTAACTATAAATACTTTTTCACAAGAAAATATTTAAAAATGATTATAGCAAAAACTTTCTCTATTAACTTCCCGTAGGGTAAGTTATTGTAATGGGCCGAAAATCGGAATTGAAAATTTTTACATTTCTCGACGTTTTGAAGGTTTCTGAACGTTTTGGCATACCTCAGAAAAAATGGAGTGTGTGTGTGTGTGTGTGTGTGTGTGTGTGTGTGTGTGTGTATGTATGTGTGGATACAAATTTTCCAGTCACGTTTTAGGGCGCACGGATCAACCGATTTGAATGGTTCAAAAAACATTCGATTTCTATTGATAGGGAAAAGAGCTGATTAGTTTTTGGCAAAGGTAGGTCCAGCCGTTTCGGAGATACGGAGCAAAGAGTGCAGAAAATAGAAATCGAATTTTTGAGCGAACGGAGTATCCGATTTGAATGATCTAAAAAACATTCAATTAGTAATGATTGGGAGAAGAAGTTTATTAGTCTTTGGCAAAGGCAGGCCCAGCCATTTCGAAGATACGGAGCTAAATATGTAAAAATGGCAGTTTTTGAGAGAACTAAGCGTCCGATTTAAATGATTCAAAGAACTTTCTGCTTGTCTTAACAAAATAATTGATTTTGGAAAAAAAAAATTTGTTCAATTTTTTTTTTTTTTTTTTTAGTATTTGTATATCGAAAATATTTCAGATTTTATTTTTAATTCTGACTATAGTTCTAATATACTTCACAAATAATTTCAACTCTGCATTCGGTTTATATAATTCTTATAAATATTAGACAATGTTACAATATTTATAATAATCTATTTGAAAACATTCAGTATTCCTCGAACATTTCGTTACGGTGCGGGAAGTTCCAGCAATTTGCCTTAAGGCACGATGCCATAATTGCCTCAAGACAGAATTCCACTTACAGCTAGTTAATAGATTTATCTAGTCTATTAAAACGTTTATAACTTTTGTTAGATTACAAAATCTGTTATTTTAGTTATTTGAATATATAAAATATTATTTTAGAGATCTTATTTGCAAATATAATTTCTTAACCTTAAATAGTTTTCTCACAAAAAATTATTTAAAAATTATACTTTACTGTAATTCAGAAACATTTTTGCAAAAATTCATCTATATCATTTGATACAATTTAAAATTGTAGAATATAATTTTGCAAAATTTTAAAAAAAGGTTGTAGCTATCTCTTGTCCAAATTATACTTGTTAACTATAAATAGTTTTTTCAAAAAACAAATTAAACATTTTGTCTAACCAATTTTAGTTGTGTATAGCGACTAAAACATTTACAAATATCCATGGCAGATTATAATTTTTACAAAAATTTGCCGAATAAATAATTTAAATTTTAATAATAAATTAAACTAATTTAATAACAAATACAATATTTAAAAAATCAATAGATCTTATTTTTAGAGTCATAGATAAACAAGAATAAACAAGTATTGCTAGAATATTTTTTTATTAGTTCGTCGTTCCGTATGTCTATCTGCATTAAAGCGTACAAGTCGCAACGGTCCTGTGGCGCAACGGATAACGCGTCTGACTACGGATCAGAAGATTCCAGGTTCGAATCCTGGCAGGATCGACTATTTTTTTTTTCATTTTTTTATTCAAAAACAATTTTTTAATATAGTTTCATAATATTATATAATATAATTGTGTACTAACACATTAACTGTAGCAAACAAGCAGTTTTTTAATGATTAAAATGAAAAATTAATATTTATTAGCGAATTGGATTAATAAAACATATAAATAGAAATATTAATAGGAAATGTAAAAACAAATCAAATTATTAACTTTTTCAAAAATTTCAAAAATTATTTCTGACTTTAAATTTTATAAGTATAATATTCGTAGAAAAAAAGCTGTAAAAAATTGTATTTTTTGCAAATTTATAACTATTGCAAAAATTTGTCTAATCAATTTAAATATAAATAGTCTACTAAAATGTTAAAAACTTCTGATATTTTCTCCTATTCAAATATGAATAATAAAAATATTCACTTTTTCATAAATTTCAAAAATTATTTCTGTCTTTAAATTTTATAAGTATAATATTCGTAGAAAAAAATCTGTAAAAAATTGTATTTTCTATAATAATATTTAAAAATGATTATTGCAAAAATTTGTCTAATCAATTTAAATGTGAATAGTCTACTAAAATGTTAAAAACTTCTGATATTTTCAAAAATCGGTTATTTAAGTATTTTTAATATAAAAAATAGTTTTAGTTTATATAAAAATTAAAATTAATTAAATATAGTTTTATAAAAATTAGTTTTAGGTATCTCCTATTCAAATATCATTTCTTAACTATAAATAGTTTTCTCAAATAAAATATTTAAAAATGACTTAATATGAAAATTCTGTCTGAACAATTTTTATATTCATATTTATATTAATTCCTTTCGCGTCTTATTTAAGGATTAAATTCGTATTTCTTTTATTTTTAAATAAAGTCTTAGGCTTATCCAGCTTCTTGTCTTGTTTGTTCAAACATTGTTGATAATTTATTCATTGATTTAAATAATCCTTCGGTATTAATATAAACATAAATAATATATATATTTATATATATATATATATATATATATATATATATATATAATTGTCTGTATATTTAGTATAAATAATGGTATGTAGTTAAACAAATTACAAATTACATAAAACAATATAATTTAGCATTAGACTCGCACAGATTCGATAATAACTTTCACCCAAAAAATTTTGTCTTGCGATTTAGGAAATTGTGCAACACCTAACCGTGTCAAATCGAATTTAAAGACACATTAAATAGAATAGACTAAAATTATTTATATTTGGTTTTCTTGTATTACAATTTGAGTTTTAAATTAACCGCTTTATTTTGACAGTTGACTAGTTGCAAACTTCAAGTCGTATCAATTATTATCAATATAAAATATTATTATTGTTAATTATTATTGGCAAATTTGTTTCTAAAATTACAAACTTTATTTTGATAGATGATCAGTTAATCAAATTGACAAATGTCAAGCTGTATTCAATACTATTATTGTTAACTTTTTGTATTATTGCTATTTCAATTTGTTTTAAATTAACCGCTTTATTTTGACAGTTGACTAATTGCAAACTTCAAGTCGTTCGTTGGTAATAATTTGGCAAACCAATATGGCTGATTAGAAATGTCACTTTACGTAAAAAAGGATTTATTGTTCATTTATATTTTAGTTAGTTAAAATATTAGTAGTTTTTGTGAGTAGTGACTGATAAAATTGGATGCACCTGATGCATTAAAGTAAGTCGTTATTAAATATTAATATATAATACCTAAATTATTACTTGTTAATTAATTTCAATTTGAATTTAACCGCCTAAATTTGACAGTTGATTGTTTATAACTTCAAGTCGTTCGCTGGTAATAATTTAGCAAACCAATATGGCTGATTAGAATTGTCACTTTACGTAAAGAAGGATTTGTTGTAAATTAAAAATGAATATTAAAAGTGTAAGTGTTTCTGTGAATGCTGATAGCCGGAATTAAATGTTCGTGATGCATTAAAGTATGTAGTTATTAAATATTTTATATTAATATCTGAACAATCAATATATTTTGTTAAAATTCTGTAATATCGATTTTGAGGTTATAATTTTTTTGTTCTGCTAGTTCATGACATATCAGACAATTTTGAGATTCAGTAATAAAACTAACCTATAAAATAAAGTAGCATATCAAATCAATATTAAAATTTTCAAATTCATGCAAGCCGACTCTTAGGGCAGCCGAAAGAAAAGACCCAGAGTAATTATTCAACAGTCAAAATCAAGTACAAATCGAATCCCCAGTAACCAATGAAAAAAAAGTATAAAGATTTTAAAAACTGTTTGTTCAATATATAAAATGTTCACGGTTTTATTCTATTTGTTCCGTTGATATCTTACTACCTTACCTACCACATAACGATAAGATTTTATTTATTTTATTTATTTGTCTTATCTTATTATTATTATTTTTCTCGGGCGGTATTTATCTCTTGTAGAAGAAGAGATTAACATCAGTTGGAACAAAACAGTTTGTTTGAAACCTGTTTCGGTCCATCGATGGCCGTTTGTTATTAAGCTGTTAAATATATTTAAGATAATGGATTTATATTATATGTATATATATATATATATATATATATATATATATCACAGATTCTTAATGTATTATATCAATAACCACGACAAGTATAAACATCAAAATAAGTCGATGTTTTATTAGTATCCAAAAAATATTAAATGGGTACTTTGCCTTAAGGCAAGTTGCTTTACTTACAGATACTTGTAAATAACTGACATAATTTATTAAAATCTACTTTTTGAAATGCTATATGTTAAAATACTAAAACTATACGCTATGTTAAAATTCTACGAGTGCTTGCCAGTGTTGTCCGAACCTAACACGAAGCTTTTCCATACATTTTTCCTTAGACTCGGATACGCATTGGTGAGCGTTACTACAATAACTTTTTAATACAAATATTCATTTAGTTTTTTTGTTGTTTATATAAAGAATTAAGCGTAAGTGGTATTTTGTCTTAAGGCAATATGCATACATTTTTTGATACGTATCATTATGAAATTAATTCAAGAAAATTTTGATTTTGCAATTAGTCGACTAAAATTCATTTCTATATTTTTAATTTACTCGTCAGTAGAGTTTTTTGAGACTCTTATTGCGTTTTGCTGGTGAGTAGAGTCCCTTTTCCAAATCATATCTGATTCGTCAGTATTATATAGACATATATATATATATATATATATATATATATGTATGTATATATATATATATAAACAAGCTCAGGAAAACAAAAAGAAAAAGGACTCTACTGTCGAGCAAACAGAATTTCTACATTACATGAAAAATAAAATTCTATGACAAAAAAAAATAAATAAAGACCTAAATAAATTCATGTACACTCTACTGACAAGCAAATTGAATTTATCAAAGTAGAAAATAAAAAGAACTCTACTCACAGCAAATTAACTTTTAATGAAAAAATAAAATGGAATCTATTGATGTTTAGACGAGAAAATTAAATAATGATCTAAAAAAAATTCACATAGCCTTTACTGATAAAAAAAATGAATTTATCAAAGTAGAAAATAAAAAGGATTCGACTGACAAGCAAATTGAATTTACAAAGTAGAAAATAAAATAGACTCTACTGACGAGCAAATTAACTTTTAATGTAAAAATAAAAATGTAATCTATTGATGATTAAAACGTAATCTAAACATGGAAAAAGAACTCTACTAACGATCAATTAAATAAATGTTAAGAAAAGTAAAATATAATTAGAAGATAATATATGAAAAGAACTCTACTGACACGGAATAATTACTAGCCAAGAACATAAAAATGAAACTATATAAAAATATAAAAACGACTCTACTGACGAGCAACTAGCAAAATTTAAGCAGTAGAAAAAGAACTCTAATGATAATGAATAAATATGTATAAGAATAAAATTTATACACGAATAATTTTTTTATAAAATTAAACAGTAAAAATCGTTTGCTCGTCGAAATAGTTTTTAACTTCCCGTAGGGTAATTATTGTAATCGTCCAAAAATCGAAATTGAAATTTTTTACATTTTCTCGACGTTTTGAAGGTTTCTGAACATTTTGGCCTCAGAAAAAATGGATGTGTGTATGTGTGTGTGTGTTTTGTATGTCCGCATTTTTTCGCAAAAAATATTACATCTTTTTTTATTTTCCATAAATATTTCTGTAATTTTGGATTAAAAATTTAAAAAATTGCCCAGTCTAAGCGCCACTCTGGTACAAATGTTTACCCAAGTGTGTGTTTAGACTGTTTATGTATATAGGGAGCACTTTTCCAATTTTGTGACAAAATTATTGAAAAATGCGAAAATGCCTCCAAGCTAAGCACAGTGCAAGTGAAAATGTCGCATAAAATTATTTTGCAAATGCGTTTAGACTGTGACTATACGGAAGCACTTTTTCAATTTGTGTAATTTTTTTGAAATTGAATTCGAAATGAAATGACGATTGTTAATGTTCTGGAGATAAATTGATTTATGATTTACATTTGATTTGCTCACATATTACAAACAAGATCGCAAAAATAATGAAAGTTACAGTATTTATGTAATTATATATTTGGAAATTTTAAAAACATCTCGAATATTTCATTACGGTACGGGAAGTTCAGCAATTTGCCTTAAGGCACGATGCCATATAACCACTAGTTTTAAATTTTTTCAGTAGACTACTTAAATCTTGATATGTAAACCTTCAGTTTGGTCGTCAGTAGAGTCCTCTCCATCTACTCAGGTTACATTAAATGTGATTCTCTAACTCCTTGGACCTGCCTCCGAGCAAAGATCACCGATCGATGATAGTAATGATATTATGATATTGTATAACAAGTATAAAATTGTTGTTAACATATTAAATGCAACTTTTACGTAACTTCGTCTTGTTCTTCTAGTAGAATTCAACGCCTTCCGTTTTGCCTTACGTTACGTTACGTAATCGCTGACATTTTTCTTCTTTGTTACAGACGCCGATGATAGCAGTAATGGCCAGGGCATTTATAATTGAAGGAGCCACAAATCGGTGAGTCAGATAAATGATAACAAATATTATATATATATATATATATAATATATAATTGATTTTACATGTGGAATTATGTATATAACCGAAAGGGTTAGTTAATACATGTAATATGGATGGTTTATTCACTACAAAGCATGTCACATATAGAAACGTTCATAAGGTTTTCAAAATTGTAAGGCGATAGATTTTAATGCAACTAAAATTCTAATTTTGTTTTTATATTATAACTTTAATAAAATGATATAAATGTGTTAGTTAGATTTATATTGAGACAGAATAAAAAAAATACCTAACCGTATTTAGTAAAGTTATATCGAAAAGATAACGCATCTGGCAATACTTTCATATTTTTTCTACATTTCAAAGACGTTGATGTATTTTTTATATATTTATAATATTTTCTAAACTGTTTATGAGTTACATAAAATCGTATTATGTAAACTCATTGAACATTACAATATTAAATTCTTCACTGGCAACACTTATCTTGCCTTGTTGTGCATTTTATTTTATATCAAATCGTTATACAAGTTCACATTTTTATGAATTTAAAATGTTTACAATTTAAATGTGACACATCTGTCAATACTGAATGTGGTTTTCGTTGTGTAATTTTAAATAGCCGAAGGAAAAGTTTATGTTTTCGCCAGAAAATCCGACTTTTTTGTCATTTGATATAGAAACGACTCTACTGACGAGCAAATTAACAATTGCATGGCATATAATAAAGAAAAATGCTAACAATAAGATGAGAGACTAATTTTAAAGGAAATTGATGATATAACATAAGGGGCCCTATTGACGAGCAAATTCAAATTATTAAAGGGACTCTACTGACGAGCAAATTCAATTATTAAAAGGGTCTCTGCTGACATGCAAATTAAAATTGTAAAGAATATTAATAAAGAACAGTTAACAGAAAGGAACTCTACTGACGAGCAAACTAAAAATTAAGGGAATAGAAGGACTGATACGGCGAAGCGAATTTAAAAATGAAGGGAAAAGGATTCTACTAAC
>NW_020538040.1:6136928-6194363 GCF_003426905.1 Ctenocephalides felis
AACAATTTCTCGAAAAACTCATCAACTCGATCTCGCAACAAATTCTGCAAATCAACCAACACATGAACCTGTTCCCTGGGAGCGCGCACCTGCTCGCAAAAACCCAAATAAAACCCGTAAACCTTCACCGATTTTGACTAAATTTTCTTCACCCTCTAGCCCTTGAAATTCCCTATCGAACCCTATCAAAATTTTTTTTTATATCTATCCCGATCCCGCTTAAAACGACTCGACCTATATGGGAACGTGTCGCAACGTCGTAAAACGCGTTGGTGTAAGGAGGAAGGTCGTTTGTAATCGGATTCTCTTACATTGAAATTATTATGTTATAATGTTATAAGAGTTATAAGAGTGTCTGTGTGTTATTTAATGGCTTTGGAAAATCATTATTATTATGTCATTATTAATGGGCAATGGTAAAGTGGTTACAGAGTTGGGTTATTGATGGTAATAGTCGAGGAGTAGGATATATGGGGCAAAATTGTTATAACTTTTGTTACAAGGACAAAATTGTTGTTTTTTGTTAATTGTAGATTTAAAATAGTCTTTTAGATATATAATGTCTAAATTACAGTTCTTAACTATAAGTAGTTTGCTCGCAAAAAATATTTGAACCAGAGGCTGTTGCAAAAATTTTATTATGATGCAATGTTGAAGTATCTAGTAAAATGTTTATAACTTTTGTTATTTTTAAAAATTTGTTATTTTTATAATTTATAGCTTTTGAATAGGACTTTAGATATTATACGACTAAATTATAATTTTTTACTATAATTAGTTTACTCGCAAAAAATATTTGAACCAGGCACTGTTGCAAATTTTTTGTTATGAAGCATTTTGATGTAACTGGTAAAATGTTTATAACTTCTGTATTTTTGAAAATTTGTTATTTTATAATTTACATCTTGTAAATAGTCTTTAAGCTATCTAGTGTGTGAATTTCACTTCTTAACTATGAGTAGTTTACTTACAAAAAAATATTTAAATTAAATATTGCAAACATTTTGTTTATTCAATTTAGGTACGTATACTATTCTAAATTTATAACCTCTCTTGATTCTGAAAATTTGTTATTTTCATTATTTACAAAATTAAAGTAGTAGTTTAGTTTGCTTACTTAAAAATTACACTTCTTAACTATAATTAGTTTACTCGCAAAAATATTTGAACATAACACTATTGCAAAATTTTTATTATGAAGCAATGTTGAAGTAACTAGTAAAAAGTTTATAATTTTGGTTATTTTTCGAAAATTTGTTTTTGTTATTTACAAATTCGAAATAGTGTTTTAGCTATCTAATGTCCAATTATACCTCTTAACTATATATAGTTTACTCACAAAAATATTTGAACCAGACACTGTTGCAAATTTTTATTATGAAGCAATTTAGATGTAACTAGTGAAATGTTTATAACTTTTAGAATTTTCGAAAATTAGTTATTTGTATAATTTACAGCTTTTAAATAGGGCTTTAGATATGATATGGCTAAATTACAGTTCTTAACTATAAATAGTTTACTCACAAAAAAATTTGAACCAGACACTGTTGCAAAAATTTTATTATGGAGCAATATTGATGTAACTAGTAAAATGTTTATAACTTTTGTTATTTTTGAAAATTTGTTATTTTAAATATTTACAGTTTTAAAATAGTATTTTAGCTATTTAGTATCTGAATCACACTTCTTAACTATAATTAGTTTGCTCAAAAAAATATTTAAAATTGAATTTTGTCTATTCAATTTAGGTACGTATAGACTTCTAAATTTATCTAATCTGTTTTTTCGAAAATTTGTTGTTTTTGTTATTTACATATTTAGAATACTATTTTAGCTATTTAATGTCTAAATTATTCTTCTTAACTATAAATAGTTTACTCACAAAAAAATTTTTAAAATGACTATTGCAAAAATTATATTAATATGAAGATTTTGACGAACATAGTAAAATATTTATAACTTTTGTTATATTATGAATGCCAATATTTTAATTATTTACAAATTTAAAATAGACTTTTTGCTAAAACTTGTCTAAATTATACTTTTTAACTATAATTAGTTTGCCAAAAATAAATATTTCAATGATTATTGCTAATATTTAGAAAATGGCATGATGTTCATAATTGGTCTAGTAAAATGTTTATATCATTTTTTAGGTTGAAAAAATATTATTTTAATTATTCACATATTCAAAATAACCTTTTAGTTATCTAATGTTCAAATTATACTTTTTAACTATAATTAGTTTGCCTAAAAAAAATTAAACTTGACTATTGCAAAAATTTTAGGTAATCATTTTAGATGTATTAGGCTACTGACACGTTAATAACTTTTGGTAAATTATAAAATCTGTTATTTTATTAATTTACAAATTTAAAATAGGCTTTTAGCTATTCAATGTCTAAATTATACTTCTTAACTATAAATAGTTTTCCCAAAAAAAAAATTTAAAATGACTATTGCAAAAATTTTGGATAATCATTTTAGATGTATCTAGTCTATTATAACGTTTATAACTATTGTTAGATTACAAAATCTGTTATTTTAATTATTTACAAATCTAATATAGTTTTTACGAATCTAAATTAGTTTTTTTAGCTATCTAATAAATATGAATACTTTCCTCAAAACATTTTTTTTAGGTTACTACATGGCAAATTTTATAAAATTGGCAGGGTGTGCATAGTCTACTAAAATGTTAATAAGTTCTGTTAATTCAAAAATTCGATTATTTTACTAGTTTACATATATGAAATAGTGTTTTAGGTATCACATATGCAAATATCATTTCTTAACTATAAATACTTTTTCACAAGAAAATATTTAAAAATGATTATAGCAAAAACTTTCTCTTATTAATAGATTTATCTAGTCTATTAAAACGTTTATAACTTTTGTTAGATTACAAAATCTGTTATTTTAGTTATTTGAATATATAAAATATTATTTTAGAGATCTTATTTGCAAATATAATTTCTTAACCTTAAATAGTTTTCTCACAAAAAATTATTTAAAAATTATACTTTACTGTAATTCAGAAACATTTTTGCAAAAATTCATCTATATCATTTGATACAATTTAAAATTGTAGAATATAATTTTGCAAAATTTTAAAAAAAGGTTGTAGCTATCTCTTGTCCAAACTATACTTGTTAACTATAAATAGTTTTTTCAAAAAACAAATTAAACATTTTGTCTAACCAATTTTAGTTGTGTATAGCGACTAAAACATTTACAAATATCCATGGCAGATTATAATTTTTATAAAAATTTGCCGAATAAATAATTTAAATTTTAATAATAAATTAAACTAATTTAATAACAAATACAATATTTAAAAAATCAATAGATCTTATTTTTAGAGTCATAGATAAACAAGAATAAACAAGTATTGCTAGAATATTTTTTATTAGTTCGTCGTTCCGTATGTCTATCTGCATTAAAGCGTACAAGTCGCAACGGTCCTGTGGCGCAACGGATAACGCGTCTGACTACGGATCAGAAGATTCCAGGTTCGAATCCTGGCAGGATCGACTATTTTTTTTTTCATTTTTTTATTCAAAAACAATTTTTTAATATAGTTTCATAATATTATATAATATAATTGTGTACTAACACATTAACTGTAGCAAACAAGCAGTTTTTTAATGATTAAAATTGAAAAATTTAATATTTATTAGCGAATTGGATTAATAAAACATATAAATAGAAATATTAATAGGAAATGTAAAAACAAATCAAATTATTAACTTTTTCAAAAATTTCAAAAATTATTTCTGACTTTAAATTTTATAAGTATAATATTCGTAGAAAAAAAGCTGTAAAAAATTGTATTTTATTGCAAATTTATAACTATTGCAAAAATTTGTCTAATCAATTTAAATATAAATAGTCTACTAAAATGTTAAAAACTTCTGATATTTTCTCCTATTCAAATATGAATAATAAAAATATTCACTTTTTCATAAATTTCAAAAATTATTTCTGTCTTTAAATTTTATAAGTATAATATTCGTAGAAAAAAATCTGTAAAAAATTGTATTTTCTATAATAATATTTAAAAATGATTATTGCAAAAATTTGTCTAATCAATTTAAATGTGAATAGTCTACTAAAATGTTAAAAACTTCTGATATTTTCAAAAATCGGTTATTTAAGTATTTTTAATATAAAAAATAGTTTTAGTTTATATAAAAATTAAAATTAATTAAATATAGTTTTATAAAAATTAGTTTTAGGTATCTCCTATTCAAATATCATTTCTTAACTATAAATAGTTTTCTCAAATAAAATATTTAAAAATGACTTAATATGAAAATTCTGTCTGAACAATTTTTATATTCATATTTATATTAATTCCTTTCGCGTCTTATTTAAGGATTAAATTCGTATTTCTTTTATTTTTAAATAAAGTCTTAGGCTTATCCAGCTTCTTGTCTTGTTTGTTCAAACATTGTTGATAATTTATTCATTGATTTAAATAATCCTTCGGTATTAATATAAACATAAATAATATATATATATATATATATATATATATATATATATATATATATATATATATATTGTCTGTATATTTAGTATAAATAATGGTATGTAGTTAAACAAATTACAAATTACATAAAACAATATAATTTAGCATTAGACTCGCACAGATTCGATAATAACTTTCACCCAAAAAATTTTGTCTTGCGATTTAGGAAATTGTGCAACACCTAACCGTGTCAAATCGAATTTAAAGACACATTAAATAGAATAGACTAAAATTATTTATATTTGGTTTTCTTGTATTACAATTTGAGTTTTAAATTAACCGCTTTATTTTGACAGTTGACTAGTTGCAAACTTCAAGTCGTATCAATTATTATCAATTAAAATTATTATTATTGTTAATTATTATTGGCAAATTTGTTTCTAAAATTACAAACTTTATTTTGATAGATGATCAGTTAATCAAATTGACAAATGTCAAGCTGTATTCAATACTATTATTGTTAACTTTTTGTATTATTGCTATTTCAATTTGTTTTTAAATTAACCGCTTTATTTTGACAGTTGACTAATTGCAAACTTCAAGTCGTTCGTTGGTAATAATTTGGCAAACCAATATGGCTGATTAGAAATGTCACTTTACGTAAAAAAGGATTTATTGTTCATTTATATTTTAGTTAGTTAAAATATTAGTAGTTTTTGTGAGTAGTGACTGATAAAATTGGATGCACCTGATGCATTAAAGTAAGTCGTTATTAAATATTAATATATAATACCTAAATTATTACTTGTTAATTAATTTCAATTTGAATTTAACCGCCTAAATTTGACAGTTGATTGTTTATAACTTCAAGTCGTTCGCTGGTAATAATTTAGCAAACCAATATGGCTGATTAGAATTGTCACTTTACGTAAAGAAGGATTTGTTGTAAATTAAAAATGAATATTAAAAGTGTAAGTGTTTCTGTGAATGCTGATAGCCGGAATTAAATGTTCGTGATGCATTAAAGTATGTAGTTATTAAATATTTATATATAATATCTGAACAATCAATATATTTTGTTAAAATTCTGTAATATCGATTTTGAGGTTATAATTTTTTTGTTCTGCTAGTTCTATGACATATACAGACAATTTTGAGATTCAGTAATAAACTAACCTATAAAATAAAGTAGCATATCAAATCAATATTAAAATTTTCAAATTCATGCAAGCCGACTCTTAGGGCAGCCGAAAGAAAAGACCCAGAGTAATTATTCAACAGTCAAAATCAAGTACAAATCGAATCCCCAGTAACCAATGAAACAAAGTATAAAGATTTTAAAAACTGTTTGTTCAATATATAAAATGTTCACGGTTTTATTCTATTTGTTCCGTTGATATCTTACTACCTTACCTACCACATAACGATAAGATTTTATTTATTTTATTTATTTGTCTTATCTTATTATTATTATTTTTTCTCGGGCGGTATTTATCTCTTGTAGAAGAAGAGATTAACATCAGTTGGAACAAAACAGTTTGAAACCTGTTTCGGTCCATCGATGGCCGTTTGTTATTAAGCTGTTAAATATATTTAAGATAATGGATTTATATATATATATATATATATATATATATATATATATATATATATCACAGATTCTTAATGTATTATATCAATAACCACGACAAGTATAAACATCAAAATAAGTCGATTGTTTTATTAGTATCCAAAAAATATTAAATGGGTACTTTGCCTTAAGGCAAGTTGCTTTACTTACAGATACTTGTAAATAACTGACATAATTTATTAAAATCTACTTTTTGAAATGCTATATGTTAAAATACTAAAACTATACGCTATGTTAAAATTCTACGAGTGCTTGCAGTGTTGTCCGAACCTAACACGAAGCTTTTCCATACATTTTTCCTTAGACTCGGATACGCATGGTGAGCGTTACTACAATAACTTTTTAATACAAATATATTCATTTAGTTTTTTTGTTGTTTATATAAAGAATTAAGCGTAAGTGGTATTTTGTCTTAAGGCAATATGCATACATTTTTTGATACGTATCATTATGAAATTAATTCAAGAAAATTTTGATTTTGCAATTAGTCGACTAAAATTCATTTCTATATTTTTAATTTACTCGTCAGTAGAGTTTTTTTGAGACTCTTATTGCGTTTTGCTGGTGAGTAGAGTCCCTTTTCCAAATCATATCTGATTCGTCAGTATATATATATATATATATATATATATATATATATATATGTATGTATATATATATAATATTAAACAAGCTCAGAAAACAGAAAAAGGACTCTACTGTCGAGCAAACAGAATTTCTACATTACATGAAAAATAAAATTCTATGACAAAAAAAAATAAATAAAGACCTAAATAAATTCATGTACACTCTACTGACAAGCAAATTGAATTTATCAAAGTAGAAAATAAAAAGAACTCTACTCACAAGCAAATTAACTTTTAATGAAAAAATAAAAATGGAATCTATTGATGTTTAGACGAGAAAATTAAATAATGATCTAAAAAAAATTCACATAGCCTTTACTGATAAAAAAAATGAATTTATCAAAGTAGAAAATAAAAAGGATTCGACTGACAAGCAAATTGAATTTACCAAAGTAGAAAATAAAATAGACTCTACTGACGAGCAAATTAACTTTTAATGTAAAAATAAAAATGTAATCTATTGATGATTAAAACGTAATCTAAACATGGAAAAAGAACTCTACTAACGATCAAATTAAATAAATGTTAAGAAAAGTAAAATATAATTAGAAGATAATATATGAAAAGAACTCTACTGACACGGAAATAATTACTAGCCAAGAACATAAAAATGAAACTATATAAAAATATAAAAACGACTCTACTGACGAGCAAACTAGCAAAATTTTAAGCAGTAGAAAAAGAACTCTAATGATAATGAATAAATATGTATAAGAATAAAATTTATACACGAATAATTTTTTTTATAAAATTAAACAGTAAAAATCGTTGCTCGTCGAAAATAGTTTTTAACTTCCCGTAGGGTAATTATTGTAATCGTCCAAAAATCGAAATTGAAATTTTTTACATTTCTCGACGTTTTGAAGGTTTCTGAACATTTTGGCCTCAGAAAAAATGGATGTGTGTATGTGTGTGTGTGTTTTGTATGTCCGCATTTTTTCGCAAAAATATTACATCTTTTTTTATTTTCCATAAAATATTTCTGTAATTTTGGATTAAAAATTTAAAAAATTGCCCAGTCTAAGCGCCACTCTGGTACAAATGTTTACCCAAGTGTGTTTAGACTGTTTATGTATATAGTGGAGCACTTTTCCAATTTTGTGACAAAATTATTGAAAAATGCGAAAATGCCTCCAAGCTAAGCACAGTGCAAGTGAAAATGTCGCATAAAATTATTTGCAAATGCGTTTAGACTGTGACTATACGGAAGCACTTTTTCAATTTTGTGTAATTTTTTTGAAATTGAATTCGAAATGAAATGACGATTGTTAATGTTCTGGAGATAAATTGATTTATGATTTACATTTGATTTGCTCACATATTACAAACAAGATCGCAAAAATAATGAAAGTTACAGTATTTATGTAATTATATATTTGGAAACATTTTAAAACATCTCGAATATTTTCATTACGGTACGGGAAGTTTCAGCAATTTGCCTTAAGGCACGATGCCATATACACCACTAGTTTAAATTTTTTTCAGTAGACTACTTAAATCTTGATATGTAAACCTTCAGTTTGGTCGTCAGTAGAGTCCTCTCCATCTACTCAGGTTACATTAAATGTGATTCTCTAACTCCTTGGACCTGCCTCCGAGCAAAGATCACCGATCGATGATAGTAATGATATTATGATATTGTATAACAAGTATAAAATTGTTGTTAACATATTAAATGCAACTTTTACGTAACTTCTTGTTCTTCTAGTAGAATTCAACGCCTTCCGTTTTGCCTTACGTTACGTTACGTAATCGCTGACATTTTTCTTCTTTGTTACAGACGCCGATGATAGCAGTAATGGCCAGGGCATTTATAATTGAAGGAGCCACAAATCGGTGAGTCAGATAAATGATAACAAATATATATATATATATATATATATATATATATAATATATAATTGATTTTACATGTGGAATTATGTATATAACCGAAAGGGTTAGTTAATACATGTAATATGGATGGTTTATTCACTACAAAGCATGTCACATATAGAAACGTTCATAAGGTTTTCAAAATTGTAAGGCGATAGATTTTAATGCAACTAAAATTCTAATTTTGTTTTTATATTATAACTTTAATAAAATTATATAAATGTGTTAGTTAGATTTTATATTGAGACAGAATAAAAAAAATACCTTAACGTATTTAGTAAAGTTATATCGAAAAGATAACGCATCTGGCAATACTTTCATATTTTTTCTACATTTCAAAGACGTTGATGTATTTTTTTATATATTTATGAATATTTTCTAAACTGTTTAATGAGTTTACATAAAATTCGTATTATGTAAACTCATTGAACATTTACAATATTAAATTCTTCACTGGCAACACTTATCTTGCCTTCGTTGTGCATTTTATTTTATCATCAAATCGTTATACAAGTTTCACATTTTTATGAATTTTAAAATGTTTACAATTTAAATGTGACACATCTGTCAATACTGAATGTGTTTTCGTTGTGTAATTTTAAATAGCCGAAGGAAAAGTTTATGTTTTCGCCAGAAAATCCGACTTTTTTGTCATTTGATATAGAAACGACTCTACTGACGAGCAAATTAAAATTGCATGGCATATTAATAAAGAAAAATGCTAACAATAAGATGAGAGACTAATTTTAAAGGAAATTGATGATATAACATAAGGGGCCCTATTGACGAGCAAATTCAAATTATTAAAAGGGACTCTACTGACGAGCAAATTCAAATTATTAAAAGGGTCTCTGCTGACATGCAAATTAAAATTGTAAAGAATATTAATAAAGAACAGTTAACAGAAAAGGAACTCTACTGACGAGCAAACTAAAAATTAAGGGAGAAGGACTATACTGACGAGCGAATTAAAAATGAAGGGAAAAGGATTCTACTAACGAGTAACCTACCCAAAATAAAAGGAAAAAGGACTTTACTGACGAACAAACTGAAAATGAAGAGAAAAATGACTCTACTGATAAGCAAATTAAAAATAAAGGGAAAAGGACTTTATTGACGGACAAATTGAAATTATTAAAAGGAGCTCTACTGATAAGCAAATTAAAAATGAAAGAAAGGACTCTACTGACAAGTAAATTAAAACTTAAGTAAAAAAAGACTCTACTGACGAGCAGCTTACCTAAAAATAAAAGAAAAGGGGACTTTACTGACGAGCAACCTAAAAATGAAAGGAAAATGACTCTACTGACGAGAAAACTAAAAATTAGGTGAAAAAAGACTCTACTGACCTAAAAACAATAGAAAAAGGGACTCTACTGACGAGCAACCTAAAAATGAGGGAAAAAGGACTCTACTGACGATCAAACTAAAAATGAAGGAAAAAAGGACTCTACTGACGAGCAAATTAAAATGAAAGGTAAAGAACTCTGCTGACGAGCAAACTAAAAATGAAAGTAAAAGGGATTCTACTGACGAGTAAACTAAAAATAAAAGGAAAAAGGACTCTACTGACGAGCAAACTAAAAATTAAGGAAAAAGAAATCTACTAACGAGCAAACTGAAAATGAAGATAAAAGGACTTTATTGACGAGAAAATTAAAAATGTAGAAAAAAAACTCTACTGACGTGCGAACTAGAAATCAAAGGAAAAGGGGCTCTACTTAAGCGAAAACTAAAAATGAATAAAAAAGGGCTCTACTGATGAGCAAACTAAAAATAAAGGTGAAAAGGACTCTACTGAGGAGCAAATTAAAAATTAAGTGAAAAGAGACTCTACTGACACGCAACCTACCTAAAAATAAAAGGAAAAGGGACTCTACTGAAGAGAAAACTGAAAATGAAAGGGAAAAGGACTCTACTGACGAGCAAATTAGAAATAAAGGAAAAAATGACTCTACTGGCAAGCAAACTGACGAGCAAATTGAAAAAGTTAAGATGAAAGAAACTCTACTGACGAGAAAAAACAACAGTACAAAAAATTAATAGAAGAAAATGGACTCTACTGACGAGCAAATCAATATTGTAAGGATATTTTTCATAAAAGGAACTCTACTGACGATCAAACTAAAAATGAAGAGGAAAAACGACTCTACTATCTAATATCTTCTGAACGGTTTGACGGATCGATATGAAATTTTCACAGACATGTAGAATATTAAATTCTTTACAATATTTTATATTATAATAATTTAATACGATGTGTCGTTGTATTTTAAAATAATGCCTGAAGGCAAAACCATGTTTGAAACTCATGTGTATTTATCAAAATTTCTTTGGTAACTTTTTAACCGTTGCATGAATATCAATGGTGTTTTTGGCAAGTATAATGAATTTACTACAAACTTTACTTGTATACCACAATCTTGTAAAAATATTATTTTTAGTTAAAAATTAGCTTTGAAATCGAAGAAAAAATACGTGCACATTTTTTGTCAAATATTGATATGTACATTAGAGGTTTTTTGTACACATTTTCATTGGCAGCAACTTGTCTGTGGTGTTTTTGTAATATTTGTAAATGTTGAAACTTGTCTGAACATTTCAAAAATTGTTTGAATGTGTTGAAATTTGTTTGAAAATACTGAAACTTGTCTAAAATGGTTAAAAATTGTTTACAGACGTTTCGAAACAAGTGCATATTTTTATATTTTTTTAAATAATTTGTAAACCGTTATTTGTATGGTGATAATATTTTCGAGAAACATAAAGATAAATAAATTATCTACAATCCATATTTGTTCAAAAATTTTATACGTAAACTATCTCTATCTAAAAATGCATCTTAAACATGAACTATATAACTATAAAATCATTATTATATGAGTCTCCTTATCCCTTTACCTTTACCACACCTGCTCTAACACTATAATGATCCTGCCAGAGTATGCACATTTTATTTACAATCGGAGATCTAAGTTATTGTATTCCGAGAATGCAAACGTGAATGTTATCTTATCTAATTCTTTTTATCTCGGAAACCTAGATGCAACTAGCAACTAGGTTAGGTTGGTTGGGTTATATTTACACATTGTATGCTAATATTTATAAACAAATAATATATATATATATATATATATATATATATATATATACTATATTTACACTTTTAATTAAAAAAAGAATTTAAAATCGTGTATATACTGAACTGTCAATTCAGCCATCTTTCTTACAAACTTCAAAGTTAATGTAAACTGTCATCGTGCATTTAAAAATTGTAATAATTAATTATTAAAGTATTTTAAACACGTTTGAATATTAAATATACAATTATAAAATCTTTTATACAAATAGACAATTCAAATTCGACTCAAAATGCTGTCTTCAATTCTTTTATATAAATTCAAACTGAAAACTGTCAGTTCGGCCATCTTTGTTACAAACTTCACAGTTAATGTAAACTGTCATAGTGCATTTAAAAATATTACTTATTTTTTTATTAAAGCATTTTAAACACTTTCGAATATTGAATACACAATTATTATGCCTATTATAGAAATTGAAAATTAAAATACGACTACAGATCCTGTTTTATAAATTAATTTTATTATAATTATACAAATAGACAATTCAAATTCGACTCAAAATGCTGTCTTCAATTCTTTCTTATAAATTCAAACTCAAAACTGTCAGTTCGGCCGTCTTTGTTATAAACTTTACAGTTGACGAAAACTGTCAACGTTGATTTAAAAACCTTTATTATTTTTCTGCTAAAGCATTTTAAAAGTATTTATAAGTATCAAATAAAATACATATTATCATTTATATTGCTATATAAATTGGAAATTAAAATCCGACTTATATTATTTGAACTAATTAAATAAAATTGTATAAAATTTTGAAACTGTTATGGTTGTCATGGAAACGGAAAACGGCGTCATTAGATTCTATGAGCGCGAAATTTGAATTTATATTAATTTCATTTATTTGTATAATTGTATTATCTGCTTTTATTAAATAATTTTCGATGTTATTTACCATAACTATTAATGAAATCGTTCAAAAATAAATATAATTAGATTATTGAATATGATATCAAATAGTCTAAAAATAAATTAGTTTATAATAGACTCAAAAAGTCTTTACTTTAATACATATGGTATTTTACACAAACCTTTATCATTTTGTTAATTTGAATCCAAAAAACGAAATCTTTTTCATAAGTCTATATCTATTTTTATTTTACAATTCCATTTATTTTTTTTTTTAAATTAATTTAAACCGCAAAAACCGCAAAACAAGAATTATGAAAGCATCTGCCAGTTTTTTCATTTCGGCAGAGATGGAATCTTCTATGTCCATTTTGGAACTTGTCATGACTCATTCAAGAACATTTGTTATAAAATATAAATAACTTACAGTTTTTGAATCATTAGAGAATTCTAGAGAAATATTAAACCCACTTTACTATTTATAGTAGTATTTGATATAATAATGATAATAATTGATTTGCTAAATTATTAATTTATTACTCGTGTATTTGGGCTTCTAAGTAATTTAATTAGTCGTAGTTAGATTTTGTTGGTTGCATTTTTTTATATTTAGCACAATTCTGATAATATTCATTTAGTATATATTATGATATGTCATTAGAAAGGTAATAATATTATCTATAAATCTGTATATAACGTTTAATAACTTTTCGAACAAAATTAAATAAAAAAGTATGTGAAAGGTTAAACTTAGTGTCTAGTTACCAGCCATTGTAGGATTTCATGGTTTACATGTTTTTTACATTTGGATCGATTTTTCCAATAATTTGTTTGAAGATGTATGTATTACTATATATCATTAGAAATCTAATGAAATTAACTACAATACTGTTTATCACGTTCAATAAATTTTCCAACAAAATTAAATAATAAAAAATATATGAAATTTAAAATTTACTGTCAAGTTTTTAACCATTGGTGGATTTCATTGGTTACATTTTTTTACATTTTTATCGATTTTGTTAATGTTTAAATGGAAGCTGTATATATTGTTATATATTTTCGGCAAGCTAATAAAATTGTTCATAAATCTGTATATAACGTTTAATAACTTTCCAAACAAAATTAAATAACAAAGATTAAAATTCACTTACTAGTTTTTAACCATTGGCGGATTTCAATGGTTACATTTTTCTACATTTTGATAATTTTTTCCAATAATTTATTTAAACGTGTATATATCATTAGAAAGCTAATTTAATTATCTATAAATTTGTATATAAAAATTTGAATCGTTTAAAACAAAATTGTTAAGAAGGAAACGCTAAACTTTGAATTCTCAAGATTGAACATTGCACATTAAACCTAAATCAAACCTTAATTTGTATTATTTTAATTAATTATGTTAACATTTCTATGTCATTAGAAAGCTAATTAATTTATCTATAAATTTGTATATAACAATTTAAGACTTTTAGAGCAAGTTAATATTATTATATATAATTTAAAAAATAGTAAAACTATATATAAACAAAACTACTGCACGTAAATGTTGAACAAAATACTTCGAGTGTGAAGTTCGCGCGTTAAGATTTGAATTTTAAATTTCTGTGAATTAACATAAATATTACATAAGAACATTAAATTATTAAATATATAAACCAAAATATCAATTTAATAATTGTTGTAATTAAATAATAATTTAATAATTGTTGAAATAACATTATTTATTATTTAATAATTATAATTAATCTTAAACAGCTAAATCTTTTATTTGACAATACAAAATTACTGCATGGAAAAAAGAACAAAATACTTTGAGTGTGAAGTTCGCGCATTTGCAATAACCGTTAAGATTTCAAATTCAAATTTCAAATATTTGAAAAAAGATATTGTTTAAACGTGTATATATTATTATATATCATTAGGAAGCTAATTAATTTATCTACAAATATGTAAATAACAAATTAAAACTGTTAGAACAAAATTATCGAGAAAGACGTGGGTTTTTTGAGATGCATTTTTATACCTAGTTAAGTAACTAAGGCTAAATATAATTTTCTTGGGCCTAAAATATTCTAGGGACAGATCATATATATATAAATATATATATATATATATAAATATATATATAATTCATTTACAGGTTTCAATGATGTTACCTCATAATTGATTCGCATCATCGAGATGATTTTGTAACACTTTTTCCAGTTTGTGGGTCAAACAGACCCACGCTGATAATGAATAAAGCAAACAGACACTTTGTAACAACTGTATATATATATATATATATATATATATATATATAAATATACGCGAAAAGATTTCTTCATAGCCCCAAGAACATCTCACCTACGACTCTATCGAAACTGAATTGATAATGCAAATGCATTTTGAAGTATACCGAGTTGTTGTAGGAACTTATGATGTTAGACAATATTGTATATTGATTAATTTTAAACAAATTTGCCAAATACATCAATCATATTAATCGAACGGTTTAAAAGTTATAAAAGATTTAGTAAATGAATTGCATTTAATATACTTGATTCCATACCAAGATTTGGCTACACGTTACATGGTGGAAGTCTTGGATAAATTGAGATTTGTATGGAATTTAGTATACTGCTTGCTCGTATTTTTTGCCTGTTTTCAAACGCGATTTTAAAGTATACTGAGTTGTTGTAGGGGCTCGCAGTGTTAGACAATATTTGAGATTATTTAATTTTGTACAAATTTGCCGAATACATCATTCAGATACATCGATTGGTTTACAAGATGTCATATAGAGCAAACAAATGAAGTAGCACTTTTGAACTTTATTACGTGTTTTAAAGTATACCAAGATGCTGTAGGAGGTCCTAATGTTAAGTATAATTGTAGTTCGTTCAAATTTTGACAAATTTCTCGAATACATCATTCACATTAGTCGAATAGTTTGCAAATAATAAAAATTATCACAAATAAATTCACACGTAAACTAAGTAATAAAGTACTCTCTATTTCATTGCCATTTATGAGTATACTGAGTTGCATAAAGCCTTGAAATGCAAATATTTTTACAGATCTATTAATCTTAAAGAAATTCCTCTCACACATCATTTATACTAATCGAGTTGTTTTGAAGATACGACACGTACAATAAATAAATGCAATTTATCTATAGTCATTTTTTAAATGCAATCTTAGAGTATACCGAGTTGCTGTAGCGCTTCCTATATTAGACAATCTTGTAGATAATTTAATTTCGCACAAATTTGCCTAATATTTCATTCAAATCACACGTACGGTTGAGAAGTTACAACGGTTTGAGTGAATAAATGCACAGTCGGCGCGTGAGTTTAGTATTCCAGTAGTTGCGCACTGTAAATAGTACAGTGGGCCAAATCGGGTCAAAATGTTTTTATATGGTAAAAATCGATGTGGGGTATCAAATGAAAGGTCTCGACGAGCACTATACAAATATCGTAATAAAAACTATAATAAAGTATCAGGGTTCTGTACAAGATAAATACTTTGATATATTTTCAATAAATTTGAGTTTTAATGTATACCAAATCACAAGATAAGTAATATATATATATATATATATATATATATATAATTGATCATTAATAAAATCGTCTCCTTATAAAGTCGTCGCCAAAAATGTCAAATTAAATTGACAAAGAAACGCGCGAACTTGAATAATTTATTTATTTCGAATGATTCATCTCGTTGACATTTTGTCGAATTGAATTGTTTAAACGAAAACAATTTATTTATTGTTTATTGCAAAATATTTATTCCGAGAAAAAGAATGACGACAGTGATTGACAACGCCCACACCTATACGGATAAAAGGTGAATTTGTTTAGATACTTGGAATTATCTTGAATTTTTGTTAGATGATTTATTGATTTTAGTATTTGTTATGGTAAAGGATATATTGAAGTATAATATGTGCAAATTTTGGATTTTTAGCTCGTTTAGAACTATTTTTAAAAAATAGCTAAAAATGTTATATAGAAACTCATGCTTTGTTTGAAATCTGCTAAAGTGTACTGCTTTAATATTTTTGTGATTATCTTGACTTTTTTTCAAGATAACCTATCAATTTTAGTATTTGTTGTCATAGTAGACATACTGAAGTATGAGTTAACGAAATTATAGTTCTCTAGCTTGTTTATAACAATTTTTAAAAAATTTCTAATATATATTATACAGAAACTTCTTGTTATTTGAAATATGAAAAGGTACTGCGTTAATATTTTTATAATTATCTTGACATTTTTCAAGATAACTTATCGATTTTAGTATTTATCATCATAGTAGACATACTAAAGTATAACATGTGCAAATTAAAGGTTCGTAGCTCGTTTACAACAATTTTTAAAAAATAGCAAAAAGTGTTACATAGAAACTCATGCTTCGTTTGAAATATAGAAGTGTACTGCGTTGGAATTTTTGTAAATATCTTGAATTTTTTCAAGATAACCTATCGATTTTAGTATTTGTTGTCGTAGTAGACATACTAAAGTATAACTTGGGCAAATTATAATTTTCTAGCACGTTTACAACAATTAAAAATATTCTTTTGTTCCCAACATTTTTATAAATCTGTCATGGCGCATACCAGACGTCTGTTCCGACAATTTATTTAAACAATTTGATTTCAATAACAAATAAATAAATTTTAAGCTCAATTACGAATTGAATGGAACTTATTAGCATCTCTGAAAACCAGAAAAAAATAAATAAACTTGTTATTATTGTTGAACGATTTATAAATGTAGCAAAAATGTGGGCTCGGTTTTGCACAAAAATATTTGCTCACATTTTTAAATTATCTGACTGTAATATATTTTTTTGAAAATGTTATAAACAACTTGCGATGCTATAATTTTGGTAAAATATAGTTAAATATATCTGTAATAATGGCAAATACTGAAAATAATAAATTATCTATGACAGTCACAGATAATTATAATTTTCTGAATAAAAAATACAGTCGAATTAGAAGAGAAGTTATAATTGTTATTTTTTTTTTAATTTTTATAAATTAGATAAGTTACTACTGTAGTTTGGATATGATGTACTTTAGTATATATACTATGACAACAAATACTAAAATCGATAGGTTATCTTGAAAATATTCAAGATTATTAAAAAAACATCAACGAAGTACACTATCATATCTTAAACAGCAATGAGTTTCTTTATAACATTTTTAGCTATTTTTTAAAAATTGTTGTAAACGAGCTACAAAACTATAATTTATTCTTGTTATATTTTGGAATGTCTAGTATGATAACAAATACTAAAATCGATGGGTCGTCTTGAAAAAATTCAAGATAATTGCAAAAATCTAAACGCAGTTCACTTTTATATTTCAAACATTGCAATTTGTTTATAACAATTTTAGGTATATTTTAAAAATTGTTATAAACGAGCTTGGAAGCTATAATTTGGACATATTATACTTTAGCATGTCTACTACGATAACGAATACTACAATCGATAGGTCATCTTGAAAAAAATCAAGATAATTACAAAATTATTAACGCAGATCATTATCTATCTATTTCAGACTATCTAATAAAAACAATTTATTTATAAAAAAATTTAGCTATTTTTTAAAAATTGTTATAACGTGGTAGACAACTATAATTTGTGCATGTTATATTTTAGCATGTCTACTAAGACAACAAACACTGAAATCAATAGGCTATCTTTAAAAATTCCAAGATAATTACAAAAATCTTAACGCAGTTCACTTTTATATCTCAAACATTGCTATTTATTTATAACAATTTTAGCTATTTTTAAAATTTGTTGTAAATGAGCTATAAAGCTATAATTTGCATAAGTTATACTATAGTATATCTACTAAGAAAGCAAATACTAAAATCGATATGTCATTTTGAAAAAAAAATCAAAATAATTACAAGAAACTTCACGCAGTACACTATCTATCTCATAATATCTAATAAAAGTAATTTATCTACAACAAGTTTAGCTATTTTTTAAAAATAGTTGTAAATGTACTAGACAAGTATAATTTGTATTTGTTATATTTTAGAATGTTTACTATGATAACAAATACTAAAATCGAAAAGTCATCTTCAAAAAATTCAAGATAATTACAAAAATCTCAACGTAGTACACTATCTCATACTTCGTCAAACAATGTTATTTGTTTATAACAACTTTAGCTATTTTTTAAAAATTGTTGTAAACGAGCTAGAAAACCATAATTTGTGCATGTTATACTTTAGTATGTCTACTAAGATAACAAACACTAAAATTAATAGGTCATTTTGGAAATATTCAAGATAATCACAAAAATCTTAACGCAACAGTACACTATCCACATCGTACTATTGAAAATAATTCTCTGTATTCAATTGGAATTTTAAAGTATCCAGAGTTGCTATAAGGTATTATGATGTTAGACAATATTGTGTAGAATTTAATTTTGTACAAGTTTGCCGAATATTTTATTCAAATCCGTCTCACGGTTCAAAAGTTACAAAAGATTCAGTAAATAAATGCACAGACGCCTTGCGAATTCAGTATTACAGTCGCTGCATACTACAAATAGTACAGTGGGCCAAATCTGGCCAAAATGTTTTTATATGGTAAAAATCGATGTGGGGTATCAAATGAAAGGTCTCGACGACCTTTATACAAAAATCATACTTAAAATAATATTAAATGAATAATGTTAATAAAAATAATATTTAATAAATATGATGGTATTAAGCGTTTGCGTTGCAATAACAAGTCGCATAAGAAGTTTTACTACAAAATATATATTTGTAAATAAGTTGTTGTAGGTGTTGATATACACTTTCGTATTTTTTTATTTTCACATATGTAGAAGACTGTTGTTGTTCGTGTTGAATGATAGTAAAAGTGATTTTGCGAACAAAAGCGATTTTGCAACTCGTGAAGAAGATGAAAAGATACAAAACCAAGTTGACATACTTTAGTTTATGAAATGACATTGTAAAATATCTGAACTACGAGTAAGTGGCATTTGAATTTGTTTTAAAAACTAATTCCATCACAATTAATTCTGACGTGAAAAATGTACTTACATTTTTTTTATTCCTTGTCCAATAACTTCTAAATTCTTGCCCAAAACCTAAACATGTCTTCAGCAAATTCAAGCACAATTAAATCCTACACAATTTTGTCCTACACCATTTTTTGTTTGCACGAATTTTCATTACTAAAAAACGGCGCCAAAAATTCAGATTTGCCAAAAACACTGATCGTCCTTGACATTTTAAAAACTAATTCCACCACATGAAAAATGTTCGTACATTTTGTCATATTTTTTCCAATAACTTCTAAATCCTTGCATTAACCCTAAACATGTCTTAAGCAAATTCAAGCACTATTGAATCCTACACAATTTTGTCCTACACAATTTTTTGTTTACACGAATATTCATTACTAAAAAACGGCTCCAAAAATTCAGATTTGCCAAAAACACTAACCGACCTTGGCATTTTAAAAACTAATTGCACCACATGAAAAATGTTTGTGTATTTTTCCCAATAAGTTCTAAACCCTTGCATTAACCCCAAACATGTCTTTAGCGAATTCAAGCACTATTGAATCCTACACAATTTTGTCCTACACCATTTTTTGTTTACACGAATTTTCATTACTAAAAAACGGCTCCAAAAATTCAGATTTGCCAAAAACACTAATCGACCTTGACATTTTAAAAAATGAAAATTTTTTAGTACATTTTGTCATATTTTTCCCAATAACTTCTAAATCCTTGCTCAAAACCTAAACATGTCTTAAGCAAATTTAAGCACTATTAAATCCTACACAATTTTGTCCTACACCATTTTTTGTTCACACGAATTTTCATTACTAAAAAACGATTCCAAAAATCTCACAATTTTTGACCTTGACAGTGCGTCATGCAGATTTTGCAGACGGACCATATATGATAAAGATGCAAAAAAAAAAACGCAGAAAATAAATATGACAAAAACAATAAGTTGTGCTGAAGTGGTTCTTGCGAATTTGGGTCACAAGTTGAGAGGTCACTGGGATTTATGGATATTTTTTGGTTTAAGTGAAAGTTCAAGGTTGAATTGAAAAAAATTATTTTGTTCACGAAGAGAAATAAAAGATTTTTTGAGGAAAAAGAGAGTGCTGAATATATTTTAGGAAAAATGTGAGGAGAGAGATAATAGATTTTTTGGGAAAAAGAGAGAGTTATCTTTTTTAGGAAAAATGTGCAAGATTTAAGAGTAACAGTTATATTGAAGAGATGGAGAAAGTTATATTTTCTTCGCCAACTTTTGAACTGTTTGTCTGATACAAATGGAACCTTTGACAAATTTGTATAGATTTAAATTGTCTACAAAGTTGTCTAACACCGTAATGCTCTACAGCAACTCGGTATACGCTAAAATCCAGGAAAATAGATGTTAAGTTGAGTTTTGATGCGCGAAGGTACGAATTTATTTACATTTTATTTAATAACATCTAAACTACCTTATGTTTCATTAGTAACTTTAGAGTAAATATTACCCTCAGTGCAAAAGGATCGTTCTAGAAGACTGAAATTTGAATATGTTATACTGCAATATGTCTATTATAATAACAAATACTAATAAAATTGTTATATCTTCTCACAAAATCAAAAGATATTTAGATTTTTCTTGAATGGTACCATTCTTCAATGGTAGTGTTAGATAAATTGAAACTTCAAAGTAAATATCACACTCAGTGCACAAGGATTGTTCTAGAAAACTGTAAATTGAATATGTTATGTTATTTGATTCATCTGATCAAATGGAACTTTTGACAGATTTGTACGCAATTGAGTTATCTACAAAGTTGTCTAACACAGTCTAAATGCACCAAGATATTTTTATATCACGAATCACAATGATCCCGACTTTTATCATTTTACCTTATAAATGCCATAACTTTTAAACCATTGGATCATTATTATTGATGTCTTCGGCAAATTTGTATAAATTAAATAATCTATAACATTGTCTAACATCACAATGCTCTACAACAACTCGGTATACTTCAAAATTGCATCTGAACTTATTAATTTAAAGTTTAAATTGTTGATCGTTAATAAATTTGAACACCTTTGGCATTGTAATTTCTCTGAAAACTTTTTTAAAAAAAATGAATTCGTTTAAAATACTTAAATTTGTTCGAAAATCTTCAAGAATTGAATTGAAAAATTAATTTTGCACAAAATCTTATCTTATGCTTTAATAAGATGAGATTTTTGTATTGGAACTCTACTTTATGGAATAGTTATAATAATTTGAGTTTTGAATAATATTTTGAATATTTTTATTTAAAAAAGTTTGACTCTGTTTTCCCTTCAAGGAAATGCAACTGCAATTCAAAACAAAAACAAAAACAATATAATTTAATTAACAGATCGTTAATTAATTATAATTAGTTGTTGTTACAAGATTTATTACGACAACAAAATCTATGCACGCGTCGATTGATATATATTTATGAAGAATATATATATATGATTTTTTTAAAAATATAAATTGTTAGATTTTTTATTTTGCTCGTCAGTAGAGTTCTTTTTCATTTTTTTAGTTTCTTAGTTTAAATATTTCGTTTAAAAAATTTCATTAATATCTTATAATAAATGATTTAACTTGCTTGTCAGTACAGTTCTGTTTTCTTTAATTGTGTTTTGCTCGTCAGTAGAATTCCTTTTAGAGTAATGGAGTACTTAGAGTAATTTGTCAGTAAAGTACATCACATCGTTTGTACCTATTTGCTCGTAAGTAGAATTCTTTTTTCTCTAATTGCAACATTTATAATATAAAATCAATATATTAGTTAAATAGGAATTTAACTCTTTATTCAGTCTGCTCGTCAGTAGAGTCCTTTTTTCCTGTAAATAAATATTTGGCTTGTTTCATCCAGAGTACCATTTTTAATATAAACTTTAGCCACATTTTTCCTAATTTGCTTGTTAGTAGAGTTCTTCTTTCTTTCTTTGCAACATTTATATTATAAATGAATATATTAAAACTCTTTATTCAGTTTGTTCGTCATTAGAGTTCCATTTCTAATATAAAATTTAACTACATTTCTCTTAATTTGCTAGTCAGTAGAGTTCTTTCTACTCTCTTTGCAATATTTATATAATAAATTGGATAGAAATGAATCTCTTTATTCAGTTTGCTCGTCAGTAGAGTCCCTTTTCCTGTACCTATGTGTATATATTAGTCTTGTCAGTATAAATTATCTCTCTCTCTTGTTCATAGCTTGCTCGTCAGTACAGTTCCATCTTTCAATAAAAATTCAACATTTTACTAAATTTGCTCGTCAGTAGAGTTCTTTTACTTTTCTTTGCAACATTTATATTATAAATTGAATATATTAGTTAAATAGGAATTTAACTCCTTATTCAGTTTGCTCGTCAGTAGGGTCCCTTTTCCCTTTAGCAATATATTTGTCTCGTCAGTATTATGTCCATGAGAGTAGAGTTCTAATTTTCAATATAAAATTTTATTACATTTTTCTGAAATTGCTCGTCAGTAGAGTTCTTTTTTTAAATGTGAAAATAGTGTCTTTTAAAAAATAAATATCCTGTTGTTGCTTATTCAAATTTAACCAAATTTTTCTGATTTTGCTCGTCAGTAGAGTTCTTTTTTTCCTTTATTTATTAATTCTATTCTATTATTCATAGTTTGCTCGTCAGTAGAGTTCTTTTTTTCTCTCTAACTTTGTATCAAGCTCGTCAATATAAAGGCAGTATATTTGATTTAATTTCTGTATTAAGTTAATTATTATTTATATACACCACTAGTTCTTCGTATGTTCTAGAATGTTCCAACGCGACTTTGTTTAATACAATTTAATAATAAAACAACCGACAACAGGTTTTCCCGTGCAAAATTCTATCGAACAAACTTAAACCCGTTGCTTTGATTTTTATATGAAAGAAACGAGAGATAGTGCGACGGCTGGGAGAAAAATTGTACTGATTTAATAAACTCAAGACAAAATATAAACTTAAAACTAATATTACATTATGAGACTAATTATAAGTAAGTTTAGCCAGATAAAAAATAACATTATTGTTGTTTCAAGAAAATAAAACTATTAATTACTTATGATATTTTTATAAAGTTGATTATTATATATGGATGCAATATGTGATTCCAAAATAAACTAATATTTAATTCGAATATTAAAAATTTGTCTTTTTGTTTTAATACTTATTTACAATATCTATTTCTATTTTTTTAATATGATGTATGTTAGATAATTTCTTAATTTTGCTCGTCAGTAGAGTCCCTTGCAACAATTAGTCAAATACTCATTTTTAATTTAAAAAAATGCTAGTTTTTAGCACGTTTTCTTTCTTGTATTGCCGAATGTACTGAACCTGCATGTCTCAAAATTTTTTGCTGTGTTGATATTGTCAATACGAATCGAATAGTTTTTGAATCATCCTAATCGGTGGAGCCGTTCTCGAGAAATGTCAAAGAAACCTCTTTAACACCTTTTTTCACTGGTATTTTCGAAACCGCTAGACCTGCCTTTTTCAAAAATCAATACGCTATTCACACCTTGAATAGGTACGAATCGATTAGATTTTGAATGATTCAAATCGGTTCAGCCGTTCTCTAGATACAGTAAATTGAATATAAACTTGTGCTATGTTCTTAATTTTTTATCAATCAGAGACCTCTTCAGGTCATTCTGGGTACTTACACATTGTTTTGTGACGTTTATTGCGTTTTTGAGAGAACGGCTGGACCGATTTTGACGGTTCAAAAGCCATTCGGTTCGTATTGACTGTACGGAAAAAGTGCAGGTTTTTGTACAAAGCAGGTCCAGTAATTTAGGAAATCCGGAAGTATAAATAAAAATGTTATGAGGTTTTTTATATTTTTGAGTGAACGGCTTGACTGATTTTGATGGTTCAAAAGATATTTGATTTGTATCGACTGTACGGAAAAGTGTAGGTTTTTGTACAAAGGCAGGTCTAGATTTTTAGGAAATCCGAAAGCATAAAAATTGACTTAAAATATCTAAAGCCCTAGAGCATGAATTCGCTTTAAAAAAATAATTGTTTTAATATAAGATTATGTACTAAATTTTACGTATACGTTTCTGCAAAATACTATTTTTTTGTAATTATTTTATTTTTAATAATTTCTGATTGTTACTAATTTATTTTAAAGATATAAAAAGTGTATTATTTTTGTAAAGTGTATTACACTATACAGACCAACAGACAGCAACACTATTTTTTTAAATATTAATTTTGATTAAATAAATCCAATTTTTATTTTTTTAAATAAAAAAATATGTATGATAATAAATTATTGGTTTTATAACTAGCTTTTTAATTTTTTTTTTGCAATTCACAGCAACTTGCCAATAGACACCATACACCACATGTTTATTTCTACATGCAAGTATAATCTAAAAAACACAATTTTTGTATGATGATTTTATTAAAATTTGAAGCATCTACAACGTGTTACTTATATATTTGTTATATTACGATTATAATTTTATCTATTTCCGACTACAATCGATTATTAAACTGATTTTTTCTATTTTTGAGTAAAATTTGACACCAACTGTCACATTATCTATCATATGCGAGCGTGGGCGTGAAATGCACTTGTTGTCATTCGCCGTTAGTGCAGGTGTGGATTTTTGAAATATTTCACTTTGAAGGCGATTTTGTAAGGGAACTAGGTGTGGTGGAAGTATAAAGTCTTAGGATAGATTGTCAAGTGTTTCATAGGCTTTGAGGATTTTCAGAGATTTTACGTATTTGTAAATTGGACTTTTGGTTTGGGAGATATTTAGGAAATTGTACAAAAATGTACTTGAAAGTACTTTTGATTTAAATATTTTCTAAAAAATCAAAAAATTACCCATGCTAAGCACAGTCTAAGTGACAACTTGGTATAAATGTATTCGCTTGTGCGTTTAGATTGTGACTTTACTTTAAAATTTTGCAATTTCGACTTTTGGTTAAGGAGATATTAAGGAATCTGTAAAAAAAGCACGGGATGTAATTTAAATGTTAAGGGAAATATTCTAATATGAATATTTTCACAAAAATGAATAAATTACTAAGGCTAAGCACAGTCTAATTGACAACCTGGTACAAATTTATTTGCAAGTGCGTTTAGATTGTGACGATACAGGAGCACTCTTTCAATTGGTGACATTTTTGGTGTATTTTTTTGGTTTTCAATTTGGAGGTGATTTTGTAAGGAAACTAGGTGTGGTGTAAGATCAAAGTCTTAAGGCGGATTGTACAGTGGTTTATTGGTTTTGAGGACTTGCACAAATTTTGCACTTTAGACTTTTGGTTTAGGAGATATTCGCGAATATGTATAAAAATGTCCTGCACAAAGTGTGTGTTGTAATTAGGTGTATTTGAAATTTGTGTATGTACAAAATATTAAAGTATAAGGAAAAAAAAATTAAAGTATAAGGAAAAAGGATTCAACTAACAAATAATCTGCAGCTAGTATTTATATTTTACTAAAACTTTGTTCTACAAAAGAAACCCACTCATAAATAAATATATATTTACCGCCGTTTCAAAAAAGATGTTTCTAAGAACTCTAAAAGGTTTCGCAGACATTTTTAATAATTTATTTGTTTTTTACATTATATATATATATATATATATATACATATATATATATACATATATATATATATATATATATATATAATTTTATAATTATCTTATCTGCCTTCAGGATTATTTATTGCTTTCGAGAATTTCGAACAAGGGTCTCTTTCGGCTCCATTAGAGTCTTTAGATATTTTAATTATTTTGTTTTTATTTTAAGAAACTTGGCAACAATGTTGCTTCTAACTAAGAAAAAAACGGTAAAAATATACTAAAGAAAAATGGGACTCTATTTAGGATGATGAACAAAAAGGACTCAACTGACGAGCAAATTAAATTAATAAAAAAATCTACTCTACAGTCGAACAAAATTATAATGATATAAAAAGAAATTATTAACAGTTGTCGTTCATTAAACAAAAGGGACTCTACTAAAAACAAAATTAAAAGAAACTTTACTGACTAGCAACGAAAAGCAATATAAAAAATAACTCTACTACAAAAGAAACAAAAGGGACTCTACTGACGGGAAACCATAAACAATATAAAAAGAAACTCTACTGACGAAACTAAAGGGATTTTACTCACGAGCATAAAACTAGCTAGTGGGGCATGGCCGTACCGAAAATTAATATTTTTAAAAACTTTTAAAATCTTTTAAAAACTTAAAAAAAAAAATTAGATTTTTGAGTATTAAGTGTTTTGAAAAAAATGCATTTTTTGAAAAATTTGTTTTTTTATATTTCGAAATTTTCTTTACTCTGAATTTTTCTAAACATTTTGAACTTCAATTGTGCTGTAATATTTAAAAAACTTTTAATATTTTTCAAAAACTCCCAAAAAAGAGATTTTTGAAATTTTTGGAAAATATTCACTTTTTCTAAAAAAAAAATTCAATATCTTTTATATTTCGCTTTTTTTATACTTTGAATTTTTCCGAAAATTTTGAACATTTTTCCAAAGCAATCGTGCTGCAATTCTTAAAAAAACCTTTAATATTTTTTAAAATCTTTGAAAAAAAGAGATTTTTGAAATTAGAAAATATTGACTTTTTTGAAAAAAATGATTTTTTTTAATATTTTGATTTTTTTTATACTTTTATTTTTTCTGAAAATTTTGAACATTTTTTTCAAAGCACTCGTTCTGCAATTTTGAAATAACTTTTAAGATATTTTAAAAACTCTGAAAAAATTAGATTTTTGTTTATTTTGAAAAAAAATTGTCTTCTGTGAAAACTTTGAATTTTTCTGAAAATTTTGAACTTTTTTTCAAAGCAATCGTGCTGCGTGTCTGTTTTAGAGAAGAAATATCGAAGCGCGTAAGCGCCGCATCGCAGTCTAATGGATAAACATTGGTACGGAACCCATAGAAATGTAAACAAAATTCATACTTATTACTAAAATATCTTATAATTTGATATGCATATGTCTAATGATCATTTTTGACCGCCAAATCGTATTTTTTCACTTTTTTTACTGGATCTCCGAAACCGCCTGACCCACCTTCCCAAAAATTTAAACAATTCTTCGTCAATACAAATAAAATACAAATAAAATGTTTTTTGAATTATTCAAATCGGACGCTCCGTTCTTTCAAAAAACTGAATTACCAATTTTTGTTCTGTATTTCCGGATATTTACCACTTTTTGTTCTGTTTTTCCGAAACGGCTAGACATGCCTTCGCCGAAAACTAATCAGCACGTCTCCTTATCAATAGAAATCGAATGTTTTTTTAATTATTTAAATCGGTGGATCCGTGTTTCCGAAATGGTGGACGAAAATTTGTATACGCACACACACACATCAATTTCTTCTAAGGCATGCCAAAATGTTCAGAAACCTCTGAAACGTAAAGATGTATAAAAATTTTCGTTTTTGATTTTCTTAAGGGAAGTTAAAAAGGACTCTACCGATAAACAAAAATATCTATTTTTATATTTCAGATAATTATTTAATTTTTGCCAGTAGCCACTCTTTTTTATATCGATTTTGAAATTATGAATTTTTATTAGGTCCCATTTTTCTTCTTACGTAATGACTCTGTTTTCGTCAGTAGAGTTCTTTTCTATTTATTAAGTTACTAATTAAGTTGCTCGTCAGTAGAAGCCTCTTTTTACCTACTAGATATTTATTTAATTTGCTTGTCAGTATAGTCAGTAGAGTTTATTAACTTCCCGAAGGAGAAGTTTATGTTTTCATCAAAAAATCCGATCCGCCAATTTTATGTTTTCTCGACTTTTCAAGCCATTCTGAGTCGAATGAGAACAAATTTAAGGGAAAAGTACGTGTGTGTGTGAACAGATTTTTTGCCGTAAATCGACGTTTTCTCCAAAACGGCTGGACCAATTTCAAAAATTTAAAAGCCATTCGATAGTATTGGTTGGGAATCGTGCTGATTAGTTTTTGGTAAAGATCGGCCGGGCCGTTTTCTTGTAATAAAGTTTAAAAAAAAAAAATTTCGACGATTTTTATGATTTTTTTTTTGACGGTAGATACCATAGTTTTCTAGGTCATACTAAAATATTACGGCCCTACGACAACTCGTTTAACTTTAAAAATTTGTCAAAGTTTGCAAAAATTGGTATCGTTTTATTGACATTTGTCAAAATGAAATCTTTGATCGACGTTTTCTCAAAAACGCCTTAACCGATTTCAGAAATTTAAAAGCCATTTGATGTATTTCGATGAGGACTATCATATGTCAGTTTTGTGCGACGATCTGCCAAGCCGTTTCTTTGCAATTTGAAAAAAAGTGTTAAACTTTTCGTCCAGATTTGAGCTCATCCTAACGAACCGATTTTAAAAAATCAAAAACTGTTCGAAAGATATTAGTTGGGAATGGTAGTGATTAATTTTAGGTGAAAATCTACCGAGCCGTTTTCTTGTAATTGTCTGTTAAAAAAAAATTTAAGTCGATTTTCAAGGAACTTTTTTTGGCGATATATACCATGGTCTTATAGAACTTACTGTAATATTACGGCCTTACGACAAGTAGTTTAATTTTAAAAATTCGTCAAACTTTGCTAAAATTATTATCGTTTTTTTTAAAGTAGGATTAATGAAGTATATTATTTACTCATTTTTTTCAATAAGTCGATTATTCACACATATCGGGAAGTTCATGTAACTTGCCTCAAGGCTAAATACCGAACCAACTAGTTTTATTATTTTTTTATTTAATTTTATTTTTTCATTTATTAAACAAAATCAATGTGGCTTTTTACATATTGGTTCATTTCTTCACTAATCATATTCCCATACAAGAACCATTTTATAAAACGGTGGAACAATTTCTGTCAAATCTTAAATATTTTATAAAAGTAAATTTCTTTCTAAATACAATAAAGTGTTTAGAAATTCCGAATATTAATATCGCCTTCTTATTGTTTGACGAAAATATATATTTCGACGATTGTCGAAAGAAAAGAATTTCGAATTTGGAATTTGGAATTTTGTTATTTAGTTCGTGTCTCGGAATTTGTATAAGAGATTATATTATATCATACAATGTCATATTAAAATGGAGAGAGAACTACTCTGAAGGAATAACAAATGATTTTTGTATTTAACACAAGAGAATATATTATTATGCCAAGAGAGGATGTTGAATAACGTATATATGAATATATAATTGTATGCAAACATACATACAAATATATATATATATATATATATATATATATATATATACGCGAACAACATTCGTAAATAATTTTAAAAAATGTTTGTTTCGACACTGCATGTGTGTCATCATGCAATAGTTCTAAAATAATAATTAATTGTAAAAGAAAACAATAATTAAACTAGTGGGGTGGGTGGCATCGTGCCTTAAGGCAAATTGCTGGAACTTCCCGTACCGTAACGAAATGTTCGAGGATTACTGAATGTTTTCAAATAGATTATTATAAATATTGTAACATTGTCTAATATTTATAAGAATTATATAAACTGAATTGCAGAGTTGAAATTATTTGTTTAAAGTATATTAGAACTATAGTCAGAATTAAAAATAAAATCTGAATTATTTTCGATATACAAAAAATTAAAAAAAAAAAAAAAAAAAAAAAAATTGTACAAAATTTTTTTTTCCAAAATCAATTATTTTGTTAAGACAAGCAGAAAGTTCTTTGAATCAATTGAATCGGACGCTTAGTTCTCTCAAAAACTGCCATTTTTTGTACATTTAGCTCTGTATCTCCGAAATGGCTGGGCCTGCCTTTGCTAAAAACTAATAACCCTTTCTCCCAATCATTACTAATGGAATGTTTTTTAGATCATCCAAATCGGATGCTCCGTTCTCTCAAAAACTCGATTTCTATTTTCTGCACTCTTTGCTCCTTATCTCCGTAACTGCTGGACCTGTCTTTGCCAAAAACTAATCAGCTCTTCTCCTTATTAATAGGAATCGAATGTTTTTTAAACCATTCAAATCGGTTGATCCGTACGCTCGAAAACGTGGACGAAAATTTGTATCCATACATACATACACACACACACACACACACACACACACATCCATTTTTTCTGAGGTATGCCAAAACGTTCAGAACCTTCAAAACGTCGAGAAATGTTAAAATTTTCAATTCCGATTTTCGGCCCATTACAATAACTTACCCTACGGGAAGTTAATATTTGTTGATAATATATAATATAAATAAATAACGATAAATATTCAATTTTTTTTTTGATTATAGAGTCATTTTGTATATTTAACTCGGAAACAAATTTGAAAAATAACTGTACAGAACTCTGAAGTTTTGTTAAAATTTAGGGTATAATATTTGGATAGTGTTCGTCAAGATCTTTCATTTTATATCCCACATGCCATATTTGACGTAAAAATAATTTGACTCTTATAATTCAGCAACCCATTGGTCCACTTTTCATCTTATCTCTTGCAACTTTTGAACCGTTCGTCTGAGATGAATGGAATATTCGGCAAATTTGTGCTAAATTTATATGTTTATAATACTGTCTGATGTAGGCACCGTACAACCAGTTGGTATACTTAAAAATTGCGGAAAATGATATTAGATATAAAGTTAGAATGGTGTGTACGGAACTTCATTCGTTTTTTAAGACTGTGAATGTGGTATTTGGATAATGTTCGTTGAGACCTTTCATTTGATACCCCACATCGATTTTTACCATATGAACACATTTTGACCCAATTCGGCCCACTGTACTATTTACAGTATGCAACTAACTTAATATTGAATGCGCAAGTCGTTTGTGCATTCATTTACTAAACCGGTTGCAACTTTTGAACCGTTTGCCCAATTTAAATGAAATATTTGGCAAATTTGTGTAAAATTAAATTACTAACAATCCCTGTAAATTACTAACAATAAAGCCCTGTAGCAACTCGGTGTACTTCAAAATCACATTTCAAAACTCAAAACTGAAGTTCAGAAATGATAACTTGTCCTTGAATAAGATCAAAATGAAAAGAGGACTCTACTGACGAGCAAATTAAATAGCAACTTAGAAAACATAAAAAGGAGAATCTACTGACGTGTCAATTAAATGACAAAAAAAATACAAAACAAAATAGGACTCTACTGACGAGCAAAATACATAGCAACTTAGAAAACTCAAAGAAAGGACTCTATTGACGAGCAGAAAATAAATAGGAATTTGATGGATAAAAAGAGGACTTTACTAACGAGCAAATTAAATAACAACTTAAAAAACTAAAAGAGGTCTCTACTGACAAGCAAGTTAAATGACAAATTAAAATACTAAATAAGGACTCTATTGACGAGCAAACTTAACAGACTTAGATGGAAAATAGGACATTACTAACAAGCAATATCAATTTCAATCTGAAAAAGAAAAAATAACTCTACTGACAAACAACTCAAAAACTCGCTTATATTTTTTTTTAAATAAAACTTTCAACAAATTTTCGAACGCTTTGTTTTCTGCTAAACTAATAAAAATAGAGTGTTGTGGATTTGTGTTTAATTTAAATTAGACACCAACGAACTCTTGATCCAAATTTTGAGGTTAGGATCATATTTTTTTCAAAAAAAGTAAAAATGAACGTAAACTTAGTGCAAACTTAGTTCTTTTAAAAAAATATCCGTTAATAAGTTTGCAAAAAGTTTTGATAATGACTAATTAAATACCAATAATTGAATTTTTTTTATCCCTTTCCTTGTCACTCCTTTCTCCTCTCGCTCTTTTGTAAAATTTATTTTGTCTTAAAAATATTACTTAATTCTCATACTCATTTTACTAATTATTATTAATAACTAATTAAATATCAATAATAAAACTCACCTTTTATCCCTTTCTTCTGTCGCTCTCTTCTACTTCCTCACAACTTTAAAAACAACACAAACGGAAGTAACGACAAATCACTTCCACAAAAACAACGACTTCCGATCAGCACTTCCACTTGTCTGCTTATCACTGTCATATCGTCCTTATCTCTTATCTCTTATCACTATTTATTTATTATTTATCCCTTTATCAATGATCACTTGACGAGGTAAAAAATCACTACTACATACTGTCAATGACGTCAAAGAAATAATTGATTGGTTAATAAGAGACACCTGATTGACTCTACTGATGAGCAAAATAAAGGAAAAATTATAAAATAAAAAAGGACTCTACTGACGAGCAAATTAAATGTATAAACCCCAACTTTATAATTTTATTCAAAAAACTACATTCTAAAAATTATTTAATACTTGAAAGAAATTCAATAGAAAGAGGTGAATTTTGTTTTTTGGGTTTTCAAATGTGAGTTTAAAGTATATCGAGTTGCTGTAGGGCTTTGTAGTTTTAGACAATATTGTTGGTAATTTAATTTTGTACAAATTTGCCGAAGGAATCATTTAAATTGGACAAACGGTTCAAAAGTTACATTCGATTGAATAAACGTCTTGCGCACTCAGTGCTATAAATAGTACAGTGGGCCAAATCGGGTCAAAATGTTTTTGTATGGCAAAAATGCATGTGGGGTATCAAATGAAAGGTCTTGATGAGCACTACCCAAATATCATAACCAAAATTTCAAAAAAGCAATAAGAATCTATACAATATTTTTTTTAAATTAAAAACTCATTTGTTCTGAGTTAATTTACAAAATCACTCTCATTTGGATATTTTATTGTAAATTGTTTAATTTTAAAAATAATGTTTATCCGTTATATGCACACGGCGCTTACGCGCTACGATATTTTGTACCTAATGCAACGCGGTTGCTTTAAAAAAAAAATAAAAATTACAAAAAATAATTCAAAAAATAATTCAAAAAATAAAAAAGACTCCACTGATAAGCAAACTGAATGACAACATGGAAGAGCAAAAAAAAGGACTCTACTGACGAGCAAATTAAATGTAAAACCTTAATCTTAAAATTTTATTCACAAAACTCTAGTTATTTGAAAAAGTGAACTTTATTAGTTTTGGGGTTTTCAAATGCGGTTTTAGAGTATACCGAGTAGTTGTAGAGTATTGTGATGTTAAACAATATTGTAGATTATTTAATTTTGTACAAATTTGCTGAAGGAATCATTTAAATTGGACAAACGGTTCAAAAGTTACAGCCAATTTAATGCACACGACGCATTAAAGTAGTTGCGTACTATAAATAGTACAGTGGGCCAAATCGCTTCAAAATGTTTTTGTATGGTAAAAATCGATGTGGGGTATCAAATGAAAGGTCTCGACGAGCATATTCCAAATATAGTAGTAAAAATTTTAACGAAGTAATAAGGTTCCGGACAATTATTTTTCCTAATCATTACCTCATTTTTTCTGAGTTATTTGTACAAAATTACCTTATAATCATGAAATTTTGTATAATTTATTGTAATTTATTTAATTTAACATAAATGTTAATCGAATAGATTGATAATTTTAAATGATTTATTTAACTAGTAATATAATATCGAGTTTAATTACGAAAAAGAGATTCTTCTATTCTATGTGTAAAATAACTTTTAATGTTTTAAGGCGTTTTTAAAGTATACCGTGTTGGTGTAGAGCTTTGTAGTGTTAGACAATATTGCAGATTATTTAATTTTGTACAAATTTGTCAAATATTTCATTACAATTGGACAAACGGTTCAAAAGTTACAACCGATTTAATAAATAGATGCACAAACGCGCACTCAGTATTCGAGTAGTTGCGTACTATAAATAGTACAGCGGGCCAAATCGGGTCATATTTTTTTATATGGTAAAAATGCATGTGGGGTATCCAATGAAAGGCCTCAACGAGCACTATACAGATATATCATTGATAAATTAAACAAATCAATAGGGTTCTGTATCATTATTACAGTCTTAAATTAAAAACTTTTTTTAAGTTATTTGCATCATTCATAGTAATTGAGTAATTTATATGATAATACAATAGACAAAACAAATATAGAAAACACTTTTTAAATCTATGTCAAATTGTTTGCAGTTTTTTGTTTAAATAATTAGAACCTAAATTAGTGCGCTAAATAGTTAAAGTGTTTAAGCAAATAGTTAAAATTCGATTTAATTAAAATGTTTTTAGTAAACTTTTTAGATAATTTAATTTAACACACATTTGCCGAATATTTCATTACAGTTGGACAAACGTTTCAAAAGTTACAACCGATTTAGTAAATGAATGCACAAACGATTGTGAGTACTGTAAATAGTACAGTGGGCCAAATCGAGTCAAAAAAATTTTATATAGTAAAAATGCATGTGGGGTATCAAATGAAAGGTTTCGACGAGCACTATATAAATATCATAATAAAAACCATAATAAAGCAATAGAGTTTCGTACAGAACATTTATTCGATATCTAATATCATTTTTTGGAAAATTGCTGTAAGATTTTCACATAAGACTCTGCTAGTACTTTAAAAAAGAAAAAAATCTAATCTTTGGAAATATTTCAAATTTCTTAAAAATCTAATTTTTTTAAAGTTTTAAACAAATTTTGACCCTTTTTTTTAATTTTGATTTCGTTACGGGAATTTCCAGTAATTTGCCTTAAGGCACGATGCCATGCATTACTTTTTGAAAAAAAAAAATATATTTTTTGAAAACTTAAATTTGCAATGATGCCTTAAGACCATAAAGTCATACATAACATTTTACTTGAGGGATAAAATATTTAGGCATAAAACTAGTGGAGCGCATAGCATCTAGCCTCAAGGCAAATTGCTGGAACTTCCCGTTCCAATATTATTATTTTTTTAAAAACGATTAACATTTTTGAAAAAATTTTACTTCGAAAAAATTAGATTTTTGAGAAACTAGGACTTTGACAAAAAATTACTTTTTTTAAAAAAAAAAAATCTTTATTTTGACATATTTTGGAAATTCTGCTCTTTCAAAGCAATCATACTGCTTTAACTGCATAGGGACAAAATATAAAGCGCGTAAGCGCCGCGTCGCTGTCTAACGCATAAGCATTGGTACGGAACCCATAGGAATGTTAACAAATATATACTTATTTTCAAAATCTTTATAAAATATCTGATAATTTGATGTGCATATGTTGTCTAATGATCATTTTTGACCGCCAAATGGCATTTTTTTTACTTTTTTACTAGATCTCCGAAACCGCTAGACCTGCCTTTATGAAAATTTTATCAGTTCTTCATCTTGTCAATACAAGTAAAATGTTTTGTGAATTATTCAAATCGGACGCTCCGTTCTCTTAAAAACTGAGTTACCGTTTTTGGCACTTTTTGCCGCGTATCTTCGAAACGGCTAGACCTGCCTTCGCCAAAAAACTAATCAGCACGTCATCAATACGAAACGAATGCTTTTGAATTAAATAAATCGGTTGATCGGTGTTCTCGAAATCGTTGACGAAAATTTGTATCCGCACACACACACGCACACATGCACACACACACATACACACGCACACACATACATCCATTTTTTCTAAGGTATGCCAAAATGTTCAGAAACCTTTGAAACGTAAAGATATATAAAAATTTTCATTTTCGATTTTTTTGCGATTACTATAACTTGCCCTACGGAAAGTTAAAAAAATCAAACAATAAAAAAATCTAATTCTTTGGAATATTTGAAGTTTCTCAAAAATATAATTTTTTTCGAACAAATGTTAAAGCTTTTTTTAAAAAAAATATTTGGAACGGTAAGTTACAGCAATTTGCCTTAAGGCACTATGCCATGCACCACTGATTTTTGAAAAAAATCTATTTTTTATTTTTTCAAAACTTGCAATATTGACTTAAGACCACATCAAGTTAGTTAAGATAATAAAATATAGGCATAAAATAAAAACATATATTGCTGTCACGAATATTATGTACGTTAATAATTATATTTTAAATTAAAATATATATTTTAATAATAAAAAAAATATTATATTTTTTATTTTTCACCATTAACAATTTCGCACTTGACTGTTACAAAACACCTTTGAAAATTACCTTTAAAAAATCCACTTCACTCACATATTTTCTTTATTTTTATCACACACTAAATTAATTAATCAACCAACAACTAACTAATTAGTATCATGAATAAATCCTCCATTAATCAATTAATAAAATAATTAATCTTTTATTAATCATCGATCATCATCACTATATCGTTTTATTATCGATGATATCGTCGATATAAAATCGACACATACACCCGCGCCGTTCGACCGTTTTCCAGCGACTGCCGAGCGGCCGCTGGAGTTCCCCACCAGAGGATTTGTTGGCGTTGATTTCGTTTGCGCATGCGGGTGGGGATATAGGGTAAAGTGGTAAAGTGAAATATGATGATGGTTGTGGGATGTGATAGATTTTGTTAGGAAAGGGATGGTGGAGGTGGTTTGAAACACGGGTTTTGTCTTTTACTTTTATAAAAATTTATATTTATGTTTACTTTAGATTCATTATATAATCTTAGGGGGCCGTTTATCAATCACGTGAGACTTTTAGGGGTTTTGACAAAAAATCAAAAAAAAAGATATCACGTGTATTTTTGTTTATCTGATTTTTAAAAAAAAAAACTCAAAAATTTTCAAAACTTTGTGCCTTAAGGCAAATTGCTGGAACTTCCCGTACCAGAAATTATTAATTTTTTAAAAACGATTAAAGAAAAAAAATTACATCGAAAAAATAAGATTTTTGAGAAACTAAAAATTGGACAAAACATTTCTTTTTTTTGAAAAAAAAAACCGCCGAATGGCATTTTTTTTTTACTTTTTTCATTAGATCACCGAAACCGCTAGACCTGCCTTCATGAAAATTTGATCAATTCTTCATCTTGTGAAATGTTTTTCGAATTACACAAATCGGACGCTCCGTTCTCTTAAAAACTGAGTTACCGTTTTCGGCAATTTTTGCCCCTTATCTTCGGAACGGCTAGACCTGCCTTCGCCAAAAACTAATCAGCACGTCTCCTTATCAATACGAATCGAATGTTTTTTTGAATTATTCAAGTCGGTTGATCCGTGTTCCCGAAATCGTCGACGAAAATTTGTATCCGCACACACATACATACACGCACACACACACACATACATCCATTTTTTCTAAGGTATGCCAAAATATTCAGAAACCTCTGAAACGTAAAGATATATAAAAATTTTCATTTTCGATTTTTTGCGATTACTATAACTTGCCCTACGGGAAGTTAAAAATCAGAAATATTTTTTTTTTCTCGCAACTAAAAATATACGTGATGTTTGGTGCGGGAGGGGAGTCCGAAAATTCTTAAAAAAATGATCACGTGATTAATGGACGCTCCATGAATTTAAATACGAAAATTGCATGTCACAAAGTACTCCTCGGAAACGGCTTTACCAATTTTCACTAAATTTTATATTGAGAATCGGCTACTATATTTTTCTCACATATGAAGAAGATAAGGGTTGATAACCCTTATTTTTTTTGTTTTATTAACTTAAAATCAAGTTTGTTTTCATCAAAAAATCCGATTCCCTAATATTATGTTTTCTCTTAGACGTTTTAAGTCATTCTGAATCGAATGAGACCAAATTTAAGGAAAAAGTATGTGTGTGTGTGCGTGCGGACAGATTTTTCGCCGTAAATCGACGATTTCTCAAAAACTGCTGGACCGATCTCAGTTTTATGCGAGGATCGGCCAAGCCATTTCTTTATTATTTACAAAGTAGTGTAATTTTTTTGTCCAAGTTTTAGCTTACAATACTGAATCGATTTAAATTTAATTGTACGAAAACTTGTATTTTTAACTTTTTATAGGGTAAGTTATTGTTATCGTGTAAAAATCGAAATTGAGTCTCTTTCTTACCATTTCTGTACTTTGCTCGTCAATAGAGTCCCTTTTTTATTTCTCAGTTGGTTTATTTGTTAGTTGCTTATCAGTTTTTTTCAGTTTGCTTATCAGTAGAGTTCCTTCTTTAGTTTGCTTGTCAGTAGAGTCCCTTTTTATATCGTTTCCGCCCTTTGCTCGTCAGTAGAGTCCTTGTTTATACTATTTCTGTAGTTTGCTAGAGTGCTATTTTATATCGTTTCTGTACCTTCTGTAATTTCTCAGTTTCTCAGTTGGGACTCTACATTTTATCTTTTTTCAGTTTATTCGTCAGTAGAGTCCTTTATTTAATTTTCTTACTTAATTTGCTTGTCAGCAGAGTCCCTTCCTTAGTTTGCTCGTTAGTAGAGTTCCTTTCTATACCGTTTCTAAAGTTTGCTCGTCAGTAGAGCCCTTTGTCAATTTTCAATCTCAATATGCTTGTCAGTAAGATTAAAAAGGGATCGAATTCTAATATAAAAGATTATAATAGGACTCTACCGACAAACAAAATAAACAAAAAAGACTCTACTGACAAGCAAACTATATTTTGGATTATATTATGAAAAAGGGACTCTACTGACGAGCAAAATTAAATAACTAGTGGTGTATGGCATCGTGCCTTAAGGCAAATTGCTGGAACTTTCCGTACCGTAATGAAATATTCGAAAAGTTTTAAACGTTCTCAAATATATTATTACAAATAGTGTAACTTTCATTATTTTTGCATTTTCTTGTTATATCTGACCAAATCAAATGTAAATCATAAATCAATTAATTTAGCTGAGAACCTATCGGCTTATTGCCACTCACCTCTAGTTTTTAAATATTCTTATGAGTATACCGAGTTGCTGCATGAAGACGTCTGATTGACGGTTTTGATTTGTTCCCGCACTGTTTAATTTCTGAATTTAATTCGATAACGAAATGAACGAACTGTCAAGTGATTTGATGGAACGATTTTCTTGCATTCTCATCGGGCAACTCGTATTAAACAATTGCAGGCAATTTGTACAATATATTGATACATATATAAATATACAAATATATATATATGTATATATATATATATATATATATATATGTATATAATTCATATAATAAATAAAAAAAATCTAACAGTGATACATTTCAAATTCTGATTTGAATCTATTTAATTGCAATTTTAAAGTATGCCGAGTTGTTGTACGGCTTTATGATAAGAGATAATATTATAGATAATTTAATTTAGTATAATTTTGCCGAATATTGTATTCACATCGGACGTACAGTTTAGAAGTTACAACATTTATAATAAACAAATGCACAAGCGACTTGTAGAGTAGTTGCATACTATAAATAGTACAGTGGGCCAAAATGTTTTTGTATGGTAAAAAATTGATGTAGGATATCAAATGAAAGGTCTCGACAAGCACTATTCAAAAATCATAATAAAATCTTTAACAAACCAATAGTGTACCAAAAATTATTATCTTTCGATATTGACAATTTTATTTTATATGCTCAATAATTATTTTAAAGTATGCCGAGTTACTGAACAGCTTTGTGTTGTTAGACAATATTGTAGATAATTTAATTTTGTATAAATTTGCTGAATATTTCATTCAAATCGGACGTACAGTTTAGAAGTTACAACATTTATAATAAACAAATGCACAAGCGACTTGTAGAGTAGTTGCATACTATAAATAGTACAGTGGGCCAAATCGGGTCAAAATGTTTTGTATGGTAAATATCGATGTGGGGTATCAAATGATAGGTCTCGACGAGCACTACACAAAAATCATAATGAAAACTATAATAAAGCAATATGGTTCTGTCCAAAAGTATTTTTGTGTATTTTTCTTTTCAATTATATATATATATATATATATATATATATATATATTTATATGTATTTATTATTATTTCAACTTTTAAAATTAGCAAATATTGACATAATTTAGCATAGATCGTTAAATGGCATAAAAAATGCCATTTGATGTTTCACCGCGACATTGGCAAAGAACAGCAATTCATCTATTCCATAAAATTAAAACCAGAAATTCAAGTATTATGCTTAATTCAATATAATTGCAAAAAAAATTAATGCAAATTTGTAGTTTAATATTTGCACAATATTCGGTATATATATATATAAGAAAAAATAAAAAGGCTTTTTTTATACTTCCTTATATTTTTTAATAAAAAAAAGCCTGAGTTAGGTTTAATTTTTTTTAATTTATTTTGCATACGTTTTGTGTCCCCATTTGACTCGTCTTCAATGCATAATTCCAGAGAAAAATATATAATATATAATTTAAAGAAATAATATAATAAATAATTAAAAAAGAAAACAAGCATGAGGTTTCAGTAACTAGGCTAAAAAAGTTCAAAATTTCCAAAATATTACAAACATTTTTTTTCCCAAAATGTAATTTTTTTTTCATAAATTTCACAATTGTCAAAAATCCCCAAAAATGAAATTAAAAAAAAAAATGAATCTTGTTTAAAAAATTCAATTTTTGGTACGGAAAGTTTCAGCAATTTGTCTTAAGACAGGATACACTACTAGTTGTTTTAGTTTTATTTGACAGTAGAGTTTTTTTTTCTTTTAGTTGCACGTCAGTAGAGTCCTTTTTTGACAATAAGTATTAATTGTAAAATATGTAAACGTATTATTTTAGCAATAAATCACTTGAGAAGTAATCTAGTGTCTCATCTTGTCAAAAATTTCAATTAGTTTTTAATTAGCAATACTACTGACAGACAACAGGCTGACTGACGACAGATTGACAGGCACCTTTGACACTCGGACGAGGTCGAATAGATACAACTCGGACTTTAGGAATCAATTTTTGTCTTTTTTCCGAAAATTTAATTATTAAAAGAGAAATCGACGAACTAACAGACTTCTCTGACGAGAAAAGACTTCTCGGACTCTACTGACGAACAAATTAAATATTAATCTATTAGAAGAGAAAGGAACTCTACTAACAAGCAAATAAATAGTGATTTGATATATAAAAACGACTTGTCTGTGCCTATCTATGTTTCAAAATGTCAAATTTTACCTATTTATTTATCTTCTATATATATAAAAATAAGTCGGGTTTTCCTTCCTGATGAAATAACTCCAGAACGCACGAACCGATTTCGACAATTTTACATTCGTTGGAAAGGTCTCGGCTCCGCAAGGTTTATAGCTAAGAAAATTAGTGGTGTATGGCATCGTGCCTTAATGCAAGCTGCTGAAACTTCACGCACCGTAATTAAAAGTTCGAGTAATGACATTAGTGAGAATTATCAGAATTATGCTTGGTTAAGTCAACAAGCACTTCTTGCCGCAAATAATAATGATGTACACGCACTGAATTTCACCATTCAATCAAAAATTGCTGGCGATTTGGTGACATACCAATGATTCCGGCTGGTCTTCCGTTTGACTTCAAACGATTGCAATTTCCAGTTCGCCTTGCGTTTGCAATAATAAGTCGCAAAACCAATCGCTTAGTGTTTGCGGGATAAATTTCAAACAGATTATTTAGAAAATCATTGTTTTTCACAGGGGCAGTTATACGTTGCCTGTTCACGAGTTGGAATACCATCCGCTTTGTTTGTGTTAACGTCAGACCAAAAAACAAAAAATGTGGTTTACCCAAAGAGCACTTCAATGCAACGGATAATTTGTGGATTTACTTTCATTTACTTAGAGAAGTTCAACTAAAAAACACTTCATCTTTGTAATCGAAATAAATTCTTTACTGTTGTATAATAAAATCAAATTTTTCCTTTTCAAATATAAAACAAACAAAAAATTTTTTCATCTTTCTCACGAAACCATCTGGTGGCGAAACGAAGTTCGTCGGGTTTGCTAGTTGTATATAAAACGATGTTTTAACAAACACATTTTTAACAAGGCATTTAACAAAAATATTTACTGAATATTTCAGTATTTAATAATAATAATAATATTTGCATTTATAAACACAAAATGTAATTTATATTTACAAGATGAGAGTTTCAAAATGAAAGTCGTGAAGTTCATGCAAACTGTTGACAGTTGTGCTTTTTAAAATGGCTCTCATTTCAAAATGTCAAATTTGAAATTATCTATTTACCTATTTATTTATTGACTACATTTTCTTCTTTATTTATTGACTTTATTTAATGACTTGATGTTTTAACAATCCAATGCTTTTAAAAAATATTAAATGAATATTTCAGTATTTAATAATAAAAATCATAATGATCATCACAAATACAAACACAAAATGTAATTTTGAATTTACAAGTTGAGAGTTTTATAATGAGCAATGTGAAGTTGTTGCAAATTTTTGACAGGTGTTCAATATGGCTGACGTTTCAAAATATCAAATTTAAAATTATCTATTAACCAATTTATTTATTGATTACAAAACAATATTATAACAGTAAAATACATTAAAAAAATATTTATTGGAATATTTCAGTATTTAGTAATAATAATAAAAATAATAATAATATTTGCATTTATAATCACAAAATGTAATTTATATGTACTAAATGACACTTTCAGAATGAATTATTGATTTACCACATTATTTCTTGAATATAAAACAATATTATAAATATACAAGGCATTTAAAAAATATTAAATGAAATATTTCAGTATTTATTAATGATAATCATAATAATCTTCACAATTATTAGCACAAAATGTCGTTTCTTACAAGTTGACAGTTTCATAATGAACTTCGTGAAGTTCATGCAAACTGTTGACAGTTGCGCTTTTCAAAATGGCTGACCATTCAAAATGTCAAATTTGAAATTATTTATTTACCTTGAATATAAAACATTGAACATTTCAGTATTTAATAATAATAACCATAATTATCTTTGTAATTACAAACACAAAATGTAATTTATATTTAAAAGATGACAGTTTCAAATTGAACTTCGTGAAGTTCATGCAAACTATTGACAGTTTTCAAAATGGCTGATGTTTCGAACTGTCAAATTGTTTTGAATTTAGAATTTTTAATTTATTATTCAATTAAAAGTAAAAACAACAATCTTGCGAGACAATAAATATAAAAAAATAATATAAATATTTCAATATTAATATTTAGTTGTTGCGAATTGTTTTGTATCACTTACACTCAGTTTTTTCTCAATTTTGCAAAGATGCATTCATAACAGTTGTTAATTATTATTAATAGTCATATTTCTAAATAAAACGCAACTTGCAAATGGATGGAGTCGATTGAATATGAAATTAAGTGAAGGCTGACCGGTTTTTAGAAATGACCTTTAAGGCCGTTCGTTTGCTCTCTTATAATATTAAATATATATATATATATATATATATATATATATATAAATGTATGCAAATATATATATTACTCACAATGCACGATAATTAATTACTCAAACTTAAAACGATTTCTATGCCTTGTATAAATACCATATGGTTAACTTTAGTACATGCACTAAGTATACAAAATACTCATATAAAATTATTAACTAGTGGTGAATGGTATCGTGCCTCAAGGCAAATTGCTGGAACTTCCCGTACCGTAATGAAATATTCGAGAAATTTTAAACGTTTTCAAATATATTATTACAAATACTGTAACTTTCATGATTTTTGCTATCTTGTTTGTTATGTCTGAGCAAATCAAATGTAAATCATAAATTTTAAATCAATTTATCTCCAGAACATTAACGATCGTCATTCATTTCGAATTCAAATACATAAAAAAATAGTTGCCTAATTTTACACAAAATTGAAAAAGTGCTCCCGGATAGTCACAGTCTAAACGCATTTGCAAATAATTCTGTGCGACATTTTCACTTATGCTGTTCTTGGCTTAGCGGCATTTTCACATTTTACAATAGTTTTCACAAAATTGGAATAGTGCTCCGGTACCTAAGCAGTCTAAACGCATTTGGGTAAACATTTGTACCAGATTGGCGCTTAGACTGTGCTCATCCTGGGTAATTTTTTTAATTTTTAACCCGAAAATTACAAAAGAAATTAGAAATTTTTTTTTCCAAAAGCAATTATTTTATTGAAACAAGCAGTAAATTTTTTAGATCATTCAAATCGGACGCTTAGTTCATTCAAAAACTGCCATTTCTTGCACATTTAGCTCTGTATCTCCAAAACAGCGGGACCTGCCTTTGCCAAAAACTAATCGCATCTTCTTCCAATCATTACAAATTGAATGTTTTTTAGATCATTCTAATCCGATACTCGGTTCTCTCAAAAACTCGATTTGTATTTTCTGCAATCTTTGCTCCGTATCTCCGTAACGGCTGGACCTGCCTTTGCCAAAAACTAATCAGCACATTTCCTTATCAGTAGGGAACGAATGTTTTTCAAACCATTCAAATCGGTTGATCCGTGCGCCCAAAAACTTGGACGAAAAAATGCGGACATACAAAACACACACACAAACACACACACACATCCATTTAGTTTCTTCTCTCTTTCCTTAAAAATGTTCAGAAACATTCAAAACGTCGAGAAATGCAAAAATTTGCATTTTTGATTTTCGGCTCATTACTATAACTACTCTACGGGAAGTTAATAAATGTTATTAATATTTTAGTATGTTTCTAATTTTATTTTTAATGATTTTTAATAATACTGTTATGTATAAAGTTTTATTTGGCTTTAAATTCTGTATACAAGTTTTATTTATTTAAAATTGTATACACACATTTTGGTTCTAATTGTTGGTCTCATTCGAATCAGAATGACTTGAAACGTCCAAGAAAAAACAAAATTAGCAAATCGGATTTTTTTTTGGCAAAACAAATTCTCAAAGAAGTTTTTAAGTAGCTTATAAGAGACCAAAAAACAGATCTGATGGTTATCTAAATCTTTAATTACAGTATTAAAAAATTTTATTTATAATATTTATTAATTTAATTTTTATTACTATTTGCTTATATTTTATATCAAATCATATTACGGATATTATTTTCATGTAAATTTTATCCTTTGCACTCTTATTTATTTAAATTTATGTTATTATTTATCAATATTACTAGATGTTAATAATTTAACAGTTGTAATAATTATTGAAATTAAAAAAAAAAAACATTACGCAAATTGCAACGACTAATTAACAAGTTTAATTAAATAGTTAAAAACCATTAAAACCTAACTAATCAATAAGTATTAGCAATTTATTAATAACTTTGTTAAAGAAGTGTATATTAAGCAGTAAGATTTGCTCACAAAAACTTATTTAATACTATTTTTTACCTTTAGTGTGCGAGTTAAGTTCGCAAATTGCGACCATTAATTAACAAATCTAATTAAATAGTTAAAAACCAATAAAACGTAACTAATTAATAAATATTAGTAATTTATTAATGAATTTTGTTAAAGAAGTGTATATTAAGTAGTAAGATAGATTTGCTCACAAAAACTTATTTAATACTATTTTAAACCTTTAGTGTGCGAGTTAAGTTCGCAAATTGCAACAACTAATTAACAAATCTAATTAAATAGTTAAAAACCAATAAAACCTAACTAATTAATAAATATTAGTAATTTATTAATAAATTTTGTTAAAGAAGTGTATATTAAGTAGTATAAGATTTGCTCACAAAACTTATTTAATTATTTATTTTTTACCTTTAGTGTGCGAGTTAAGATCGCAAATTGCAACTACTAATTAATAAAACTAATTAATTAGTTAATTATCAAATAAATTTTGCAAAAAAATAAAATATTTTTCAATCGGGCTCGTCCGGGATTTGAACCCGGGACCTCTCGCACCCGAAGCGAGAATCATACCCCTAGACCAACGAGCCATCGTATCGACTTGTGCATAATATCGAACGGTTACTTCTAGAACGTGCGTTGAGATACTATGCGTTGGCTTAATGTACGAGTGTTAGAAATACTCGAACACTGAGGGTAGAAAATTATTAAAGTTTTTTGAGTTTTGAACTAATTATTGCTTAAAAATGTACTAGTTAGAAGAGATGTAAATAATAATTAATTTTTGAAATAAGAAACAAATAGTACAAAATATAAAATTATTTTAAGTATTTTTCAGTACTTTTTTGTTATTTACAGAATTTGATTTCGTTAATATGAGTTGCATTACTGTTATCATTTTATTTTTATTTTAACTTTTTTTTTTCATTTTCTATTCAATTTATTGCATTTTTTTGTATTTTTATATTTTTTTTGCTCATATCAATTTTGTAAATAAGACATTTAAAGTCTTGATTAACAAAAATAAATTGTAACAAAAAATTAATACGAGTGCTAATGATAAATGAATATTCATTAATGCGGCACTAGTGTACAACTTATTCAACACTTTAAATTTGTCATTTTTGAACGATTTTTTCTTATTTATTTTGTTTTTTATAATCATTTATTCATTTATAATCATTTTATATAATTATTTTATTATCATTTATAATGGTCGTTACCTTGTGTCGTGTGTGTTGGAAATACTCGAGCACTGAGGGTTGAAAATTAATAAAATAGATTTTATTTCAGGATTTGTGATAATTTTGTTTAAAATTGTAAAAATATTGAAAGTATAAATGAGGTTATTGTTTTAAAAGTTTTAAAATCCGTGATATTATAGAAATTTTGATTTTTTGTTTTGTTTTTTTTATTTTATGTCACTATGACAATTTGAAGTGATAAGACGTTTTTTATAAGTAAGTTTATTTTGATTTTTTAAAATTTCGGAAAAGACTCTACTGACGAGCAAATTTTCTTGAAATAAAATCATCTTGAAAATTAAAACTGAACTCTACTGATGAGCAAACTTAAATTCATAAACAAAAATAGTTAAAACAAAGTAACATATAGAACTGTAAAATGGATTTTAAAAACAGGGACTCTACTTACGATCAAATTAAATAGCATAACGAGTTTAAATTCCACTGTCGAGCAACTTGAATAGCAGAATAGATTTAAAAAAGAGACTCTACTGACGAGCAAATTAAATAGAAAAATGGATTTTAAAAAAAGACTCTACTGACGAGCAAATTAAATAGCATGATGAGTTTAAAAAAAAGGACTCTACTGACGAGCAAAATCCGGAACTGCAAAATAGATTTTATAAAAGGACTCTACTGACGAGCAAAATAGATTTAAAAAAAGGACTCTACTGACGAGCAAATTAAATAGCAAAATGGATTTTAAAAAAGGGGTCCATGTATTTCTGAATTTTCTGTTTTCCACATTAACTAAAAGTATGTACTTTTGACTCTTTATAATATTTTTTAATTCAATTGTTTTAGTTTCTAAATTTTATTTTTAGTTTCCACTGAATGAAGACTAGGATTATCGAGCTATCCGAAACGTGTAGATTGTAATATAAATTTTTAAATAAATTTATTAGTCTTTGCTAATATATTTATATATATATATATATATATATATATAAATTATGCACTTGACTGTTATCCAATTACGTCAGAATAATTTATGGCGTCATCGGCCGTGTTTCGCGTGGGACACAATAGATGTGGTTAGCGATAAAATCGTAGGTAGGACATATAATATATTGTATATATGCAATATGTATAGGGCTTTTGTGTTAAAATCTCATTATATTATCAATATATATTATATATAACATAATATCTTCCAAAACCGATAAAAAAAAAATCTGTCAATGATGACGCTAATAATTAGTTTGTAAAGATCTGCCAGACTGTTTTTTTCGTAAATAATTGTTGAAACTATATTATTGCAATTTTTTTCATAAACGCATAAAAAATAATGATAACATATAACTAACTAACAACCCAACAATCGTATAAAATTCATTTAAAGTAAAATTTTGTTCCTTAATTTGTTTTAATTTTGTTCATTTTTGTCTATGAAAGAGGCACAACTCTTTCTTGCTGTCAATTCTTGCCACAAAATGGTAATAAAATTTTTAATTTGTTTTATTCAGTTTAATTGAAATTAAATTAAACACTCGATGATTGTTAATTAAAAATTAATCGTTAACTTAAAGCGTGAAATAAATTGTAAAAGTCGTAAAACTGATTCTGATCACATTTGAAAAGGAGATATATACATATATATATATATATATATATATTTATATATATACATATATATATATATATATATATATATATAAATATATAAATAATGTGCTTTGTGTGAAAATTGTCAAGGTTTCTGCTACTTTCAATTTTCTAATTCCTAATAAGGGCTTCTTGAGGTCAACTTTGTAATTTCGATTTGTGTTTGTCGGAATATTTTGCAAATTTTATTAAGTAGCATAAAAGGTAATAGAAACATAGAAATTTAATAATAGAATAAATAAAATTAAATTAAACCGATGCAGTAAATAATACTATTAAAGAAATATATTTAGATCTTTCATTGGGATTCATACTTTGGTCTTGAGAATGCATAAGATAAAAATAATATAAAAGGTAAAAGATTACTAATACAAGATTTTTTCTTAACATAAAAATAATATGATAAATTTAAATGTTTAATTGTTATTTCTCATAAATTCAAATATTTAATTATTTATATTTTTATTTTTACTTGATTTTTACTTTGATTTTATTGATATTTAAATGTATGAACTGTCAAAACTGTCAAACATGGCGCATGAATAACACGTGACTTATTTGAAGGAAACTCAAATTCAAAATTGATTTATTCATTATTATTTAGAAATTGTTTGTTTTTCAGTTGTACGAGCTTTGGTCTTGTAATCAAGGTTCAAGGTTTAATTTGGACAAATTAGATTACAGGCAAAAGTGATATTCGTTTTTATTAGTTTTAAAATAAAGCTTGTGTCCAACTGTCAAATATGGCGTAATTGTCTTCAATTGTGAAGTGTGTCGCAAATTTATTGACAGTTCAAACATGTTGACACTTGACTGTCAAATATGGCGCAGGGGTTAATGTTAAATGTGAAGTTAACAATTAGCAATAAATAGTAAACAAACATCATGATAAGGATAGAATTTAATTTAAATATTTAAACTACAACATAAGGATACAATTATTAAGTAATAACTATTTGACTTCAAAGATTTCGATTTTTTACCCTGTCAAAACTGTCAAATATGGAGTCTGAAGCATTTCTGACAGTCGAAACTGTCAAATATAGAATCAAAACTGTCAAATATGGCGTTAAAGATTTTAAAAAACATTTAAACTAGATAACTTTTAATTCAAATACCATCTACAACAAAAAAATACATTAGTTATAATGATATTAATTAATTTATATTAGAACTCATAGTAGTGTTTTCGTCAACCGGAACCCCCAATTCTGTCGGAATGCTGATTTGGAACTGCAGAAGAACCACCAGATAGGTCACCATGGTCGCTAATAACTATTATAACAAAAACAATTATAAATAATAATTATAATATATATATATATATATATATATATTTATTATTTTTACCGATTTGAATAAGTTTCGGTTGACGTAGAAAAATCCGCCCAAACTGATATTCGACGGGTTCATTTCCGTGGCCCTTAGGAACTGATGGACCTCCGTTTGGCCAGCGATGTTCATCCAGGACAAGTTGACCATTAGGAGCTTTTTTTGGAAATTTGTTTGAACCTTAAAGAATAATTATATAAAAAAATTATGAAAGAGGACTCTACTGACGAGCAAACTGAAAGAAAAGAAGGGGACTCTACTAAATAGTGACTTAAAATACTACTGACAAAGCAAACTGAAATAAAAGAGAAAAGGGACTATACTGGCGATCAAATTAAAATATAAGACAAAATGGACTCTACTGACAAGCAAAATACAAACACGATATAAGAAATGAATTCTACTAGCGAACAAATTGCAGAAATGAGTTAAAATTATAATCAGACTTTAATGACAAGCAAACTGAAATAAGACACAAATGAGACTAACGAAGAAACTAAAGAAGTAAATAAAAAGAGACTCTACTGATAAAAAGGACAAAAGGACTCTACTGACAAATACAAAGAAAATTAAGAAGAGACTCTACTGACTAGCAAACTTAAATAACAAATAAATAAAGACTCTATGGACAGAAACGGTATAAAAAATGGGCTCTACTGACGAGTAAACTGTAATAAAAGACAAAAAAGGACTCTACTGACGAGCAAAATACAAAAACGGTACAAAATGTTACTATAAGTGTAATAGCTGTTCTCGTCCATATATTTTATCTCATATGGCAACACTAATAAAATAACATATGATTCTTCCAATGATAAAAAAATAAAAACTATATGAAAAGTGACTCTACTGATAAGCAAGATGCGATAATGATATTAAAAATAGACTCTACCTACGAGCCAAGTGAGACTCTACTGATGAACAAATTGAGAAAGAAAATGAAAAATGGACTCTACTGACGTGCAAACTAAAGAAGGGACTACACTGACGTGCAAACTAAGGAAGTGACTCTACTGACGATCAAACAGAGAAAAAAAATAAAAAACGGACTGTACTGACGAAAAAACTAAAAAGGGACTCTACTGACGATCAAATCGAGGAAGAAAATAAAAAGGGACTCTACTGACGTGCAAACTAAAAAAGGGAACTTACTGACGAGCAAAATAAGAACGAATATTATTTAAAAAAACTCGCAAACTAAGAAACAAACTAACAAAGTGACTCTTCGTATCGAAAAGTTCATGCAGCTTGCCTTAAGGCAAAATAAAAATGCATTTAATGGACCAATTCTGCCGCATAACAGACAAGTGTTATGGCAAGGTTATGTTATGAAGAACTTTCCTAACTAAATTTTGACAAAAGCCATGCGGTTGCGGTGCAGTCAGGCGTATTTCTCAGATTGTCGGATAGAAAACCTAACCTAGAAACCGCACAAATGTCAATAGAACGATCTTAGATAACAGGATGTTTCTGGCTCAGCTTCATAACATACTAGTGACGTTGCAGTTTACATGTAATACGCCTGAATGCCTAGCAACCACATGGACATTTTGACAGTATGATTCTTATATATTTATATATATATATATATATATATATATATACAATTTTTCTGTAACGATGCATAAAATTATACTTATCGTAAACGATTTTTCGGATTTTGATAAATCTTTCTGAAGTTTGTTAAGGGATTTTTTTAGGATTTTTTGAATCATACAAATGTAGTTAGATTGTAGAAATAAATAGAAACAATTACAGAATACCGCTTAGCATTGTTTGACATTGAAAAAAATTGAGACATTGTTTGGCATTGAAAACAAATGAAGACTGTCATTCGCTAAATATTATAATTCACTTGTGAGTTAAGACAATATTAAAATATAATATATTATATATTAGCATAATGTATGGAAGTGTAACATGGCCTTGCCATAACATTGGTCTATTATAAGGCAGAATCGGCCCTTAAAATACACAAATGAGTCCTTTACTCTACTTACATTGCTAGATGCATAATGAGCTTCATCGCATATGAAAAACAGCAGGCAGACGCTGCAGCAGGCGGTAAGGGCCAGTCCGATGTCTTTAGTGCCGAATCCGTCGTTTATCTTCGACATAAGTCCGTAGATCGACAGTGTTATGATCAGGAACAGATAGAGGTTGATGAATGTAAATGTGTAGCAGGTTGCCAGGCCTGTGTCTCGGGTCATCCTGCTGAGGCGCAGCCAGAGGCCGCGGTAGTCGGCCACGAGGGCGGCGGGGCCTATGTGACGGAGAGCCTGTGGGAAAAGAATAGTAAAGGATATATTTTGTTTTGAAGTAAAACTTCTTTAGGCGCGACTAGAAAGTAACTGAAGGACAGTGCATATGAAAGAACACTTCACTAATAATTTCCGAATTTACTCGTTAGTAGAATTCTTTTTATTATTAACTTCCCGAAGGAGAAGTTTATATTTTCATCAAAAAATCCGATTCGCTAATTTTATGTTTTCTCCTGAACGTTTCAAGCCATTCTGAATCGAATGAGACCAAATTTGGAAATAGTATGTGTGTGTGTGTATGTGTGTGTATGTGTGAACAGATTTTTTGCCGTAAATCGACGTTTTCTCGGCCGATTTCTAAAATTTAAAAGCCATTCGATGTATCTCGACGAGAACTATTGTTTTGTGCGACGATCGGCCAAGCCGTTTCTTTATAAATCGCAGAAAAGTGAAAACTCTTTCGTGCACGTTTTAGCCCGCAATTCTGAATCGATTTTGAAAATTCAAAAACCGTTCGAAAGATATTGATTGGGAATCGTGCTGATTAGTTTTTAGTTATTACGATCGGCCGAGCCGTTTTCTTTTAATAAAGTTTAAAAAAAAAAAAATGACGATTTTTATGATTTTTTTTGACGGTAGATACTATAGTCTTATAGATCATACTAAAATATGACGGCCCTACGACAAGCCGTTTAATTTTGAAAATTCTTCAAAGTTTGCAAAAATTGGTATTGTTTTTTTGGCATTTGTCAAAGTTAGATTTTTGATCGACGTTTTCTCAAAAACGCCTGAACCGATTTCAGAAATTTAAAAACCATTTGATGTATCTCAATGAGGACTATTTATGAGACAATCTGCCGAGCCGTTTCTTTGTAATTTGAAAAAAAAGTGTTAAACTTTTCATCCACTTACATAAAACTACCGAACCGATTTAAAAAAATCAAAAATTGTTCGGAAGATTTTAGTTGGGAATGATACTGATTAGATTTAGATAAAAATCTACTGAGCCGTTTTCTTGTAATTAACTGTTGGAAAAAAAAATTGAAGCCGATTTTTATGGAACTTTTTTTGGCGATATATATCATGGTCTTATAGAACTAAAAATTTACGGCCTTACGACAAGTAATTTCTTTTTAAAAATTCATCAAAGTTTGAGAAAATGAGAAGCCTTTTGACGTATGTTAAAAATAAAATTAGATGATTTAGTTGGTATAACGATAGTGTACTTGGTCTCGAACATACTAAACCATTAAAATCCTACGGAAACCGGTTCAATTATTAAAATTATTGATTTGTGAACATTTGCTTTTAGAAAATACTGCGAGTCAAAGTGTTTGTTCGTGTTCAATTATGTGTAATATATTTTCTCGGAATACTTCTAATTACTCATAAATTAATTTGTTTATTATTGATTAAGTCGATTATGTACACATTTCGAGAAGTTCATGTAACTTGCCTCATGACTAAATACCAATACCAACTAGTTATTATTATTATTGGATGTTAAAGCAGAAGGGACTCTACTGATGAGCAAATCGAACTTGGACTTGGAAAAAATACTAATGAAATATTAAAAAAGGAGCTCTTTTTTATTGAAGACGTTATGAATAAAACGGACTCTACTAATGTTTTAACTAAATTCGGAAAACAAGGAACTCTACTGACTGAATAAGAAATAAAACAGGGACTCTACTGACACGCTACTTAAGAAAGGCAATAAAAAAGGACACTACTGACGAGCAAACTGAGACAGAAAATATAAAGAGAAGAAAATGAAAAAGAGACTCTACTGACGAGCAAACCGAGTGAGAAAATAAAAAAAAATAAAAAAAAATAAAAAAAATTGCTATACTAACGAACAAACTGATCGAGAATAAAAAAAACGGATTCTACTGATGAGTAAACTAAAACATAAAATAGAAAACGGTATTTTACTGACGAGCAAGCTAAAGAAGCAAATAAAAAAGGACTCTACTAAGAAGAAAAGTAAATTAAAACACAAAAGAAACTCTACTGACTAGCAATTTAGGTAAAAATAGAACTCTACTGACAAGCAAACGGATTTTCGAAAAACAATAATAACGAGAACTCTACCGACGAGCAAATGAATTTTTGACAAAAGATAATTAAGAGAACTTTACCGACGAACGAACAAAAACAAGAAAAAAAGAAAAAAAAGTGATTAAGAAAAGGTCTCTACTGACGAGCTGAACTGAAATAAGAGTAAGTAAGAAGAAATGCAACATGATAAAATGGAACTCTACTAGTAAACAAATAGTTTTTACTAAACCAAAATACAAAACAATTAATATTAAACTCTACTAAAGTGCAAACTAAAACAATATTAAAACGGGACTCTTAAAACAAGTTTTTATTATTTTGTAAGGTGCTTTTATATTATGTCTTAAGACAAAAAGCTTATCCGAGTTTACAACCATCTCTTACCACTTGAAAGTCTTCAGCGACCTCGGTGGCGGTTTCGCCGATGACGCCACACATTAGGTACCAATAAGCGCCCAACATGTAGGTTAAAGTATCCAAAAAACAGTAAGGAATCACCTGGATAAAAAAATAGATTAGAAATTTAATATTTGAAAGACAGGTCCAAACATTTCGGAGCTACTGTGCAAAAAAGGTAATCGAGTTTTTGAGAGAACGGATCATCCGATTTGAATGATTCAAAATACATTTTACTTGTATTGATGTAATGAAGAATTTAAAGTTTTGCAAAGACTTTGGAGTTGCAGGGAAAAAATGCCATTTGGTGTTGAAAAATTATTTTAGTGAATATGATATTTATCTGTTATTACCTGGAATACGTGAAATTCGACCATGGTGACGTGCGTCACCACTACCGACATTGTCGACATTATCGGTATCAAAATCGATATGAAGAGCGACTTGCTGTGCATTTTGATAGGTAACACTTTTCCGGACACTCTCTGGTAACACAACTAAAAATAGATTAATATTAACAGTAACACGAATTAAGTGATTAATGGGGCAATTGGTAGTGAAAACTGTGAAAATGTCTATCTGTTTGCTGTGCGATCAGGCGTATTTTACATATAAACAAGCAAGGAAGAATGTTTGAAGATTCCGTTATCATAACATTCTTCCTTTCTCGCGATTGTTTATAAGTAAAATACGCCTGATAGCACAGCAACTAGATAGACATTTTTTCAGTTTCACTGTGAATAAACAAGCATAAGATTGCATTGCCATGACAACGTTATTTCATGAGACGATATTACGCTAAATTAATAATTTATATAATAACTTTACATCAGATAGATTTGTTCTGTCATATTTCACAGTATGATTAGATAGCGAGCAGGAATTAATTATATTTGGTTATTTTGAGGTTATGTCACCTTCTCGATTTTTTGCATAAGGTACTTTTATGTTTGATGAATCTAATAGCGAATAAACTCTCTTATAATACTATTAGAGTAGGATAAAATAAAATTCTTTTATATGCCAAAAATGAATGTGTCTTAAGGAAAACATAAATAGCACTATTTTTTTTACTTTGTTCATCAAAGGAGTCCCTTTTTCTTTTATTGTTGTCTGTCCAGGCATTGTTTTGTCTGCTCATTAGTAGAGTTTCTTTTCACTCTTGTTTTTTTGCTTTCCTTGTCAGTAAAATTCTGTTGCCAACTCCTTGCAGTTTGGGCGTCAGTAGAGTCCCTTCTTCTTCTTACTGTATTTTCAGCTTGTTTAAGTGTTTTTGTTCTTATTTCACTTTGGTCGTCAGTAGAGTCTATTTTGTTATTCTTCAAATCGGTGCTCGTCAGTAGAGTCCTTTTGTCTTCTATTTTATTTTGATTGTCAATAGAGTCCTTTTTTGTTTTTCAGTAGAGTCCTATTTTAATCATGTTGTGATCCTCAGTAGAATCCAATTTGTTTGCTTTTTTGTCTTTTATATCAATTTTCTGGTCAGTAGAGTCCTTTTTGTCTTTTATATCAATTTGCTCGTCAGTAAAGATTTTTTAATGTGTTATATTAAAATTGCTCGTCAGTAGAGTTCCTTTTCCTCGTTATTTTTTGTTTGCTTATTAGTAGAATCTCTTTTTCGATGTAATGTTTGCTAGACAGTAGAGTCCTTTTTGGTTTTTATATTAATTTGCTTGTCAGCAAAGTCTTTTTCAGTCCTTATATTAATTTGCTCGTCAGTAGAGTCATTTTTTGTCTTTTATATCAATTTGCTTGTCATTAGAGTTCTTTTTTATTTTATATTTTAGTTGCTTGTCAGTAGAGTCCTTTTTTGTCTTTCATATCAATTTGCTCGACAATAGGGTTCTTTTCTATTTATATATTAGTTTGCCAGTCAGTAGAGTCCTTTTTAGTCTTTTATATCAATTTTCTAGACGACAGTACAGTTCTCTTTCGTTTTTTATTCTCGTTTGCTCATCAGTAGAGTTTTTCTTTATATTAATTGGCTCACCAGTAGAGTCATTTTTATTTCAGTTTGCTTGTCAGTAGAGTCTTTTTTCGTATTTTTTATTAAATTTCTTTGTCAGTAGAGTCCTTTTTTGTTTCTTATTTTTGTTCGCTCGACAATAAAGTCATTTGTTCTTTATATTAATCTGCGTGTCAGTAGAGCCATTTTTTGTTTTTTGATATCTATTTGCTCGTCAGTAGTTCTTTTCTGTCTTTTATATCAATTTGCTCGTCAATAAAGTCCTTTATTGTTTATTATTTTTGTTTGCTTGTCAGTAGAGTCCTTTTTTGTCTTTTATATTAATTTGCTTGTTAGTTGAGTCCTTTTTTGTTCTTTATATCAACTTCCTCATCAGTAAAGTTCTTTTCTGCCTTTTATATCCATTTTCTTGTCAGTAGAGTTCTTTTTAGTCTTTTATATCAATTTGCTCGTCAGTAGAAACCTTTTTTGTCTCTTTATATCAATTTGCTCGTCAGTAGAGTCGCTTTTTAGTTAGTAGAGTTTCTTTTTTAGTTTCTCTCTTAGTTTTCTCGTCAGTAGAGTCATTTTTCTTTTCTTATATTAGTTTATATATCAGTAAAGTTTTCTTGTCTCAGTGCTTATCTGCGATTGCTTATTTTTTAAACAATTTGCTCGTCAGTAGAGTCCTATTTTACGTTTATTTTCAGTTTGTTCATCAGCAGAGTCACTTTTGTCTCTAATTTTAGTTTGTTCGTCAGTAGAGTCCTTTTTTTACTACCTTTTATTATCTCTACTAAACCAGTAACTTGTCCTAAGGCACATAATATGATATATACTATTAGTTACCTCAAGTCTGACCACCGTTCAAGACCTGAGCGATTTTTCTGGTTTCTAGCCACATCATGGGAACCAGGA
>NW_020538040.1:6195363-6210343 GCF_003426905.1 Ctenocephalides felis
AATTTGATGTGCATATGTCTAATGATCATTTTTGACTGCCAAACGGCATTTTTATTTACTTTTTTCATTAGATCTCCGAAATTGCTAGACCTACCTTCATGAAATATTAATCGATTCTTCATCTTGTCAATACAAGTGAAATGTTTTTTGAATTATTAAAATCGGACGCTCCGTTCTCTTAAAAACTGAGTTACCGTTTTCGGCACTTTTTGTCCCGTATCTTCGGAACGGCTAGATCTGCCTTCGCCAAAAACTAATCAGCACGTCTCCTTATCAATACGGATCGAATGTTTTTTGAATTATTCAAATCGGTTGATCCGTATTCCCGAAATCGTCGACGAAAATTTGTATCCGCACACACATACATACTACGCACACACACACACACACACACACACATACATCCATTTTTTCTAAGGTATGCCAAAATACTCAGAAACCTTTGAAACGTAAAGATACATAAAAATTTTCATTTTCGATTTTTTTGCGATTACTATAACTTGCCCTACGGGAAGTTAATAATAGATAGGGAAAGTATTTTCCAAGAAATTCGTAAATTGTATGTCTTGTAGAACTTGTTTAGTAAATTAAACACTATTTTAATTCAATTCAATTTATTTGCCGAATAATTACAGCGGAGTACGGAACTCACAATGATATCGATTTACTGATAAAGGGTACTATCGGCTTGAACAGTTAAAATCCCAATAACTATATATTGAATGCTAGTTACTGCTGCTACTGAAATTGACTCTACTGACGAGGATATTTAAAAAAAAGATTAAAGAGACTCTACTGACGAGAAAACTGAAACAAGAGACAATTAGAGGACTCTACTGACGAGCAAGCTGAGAGAGAAACTAAAAAAGGGACTCTACTGACGAGCAAACTAAAGAAAAAGATAAAAAAGACTCTACTGAAGAGTAAATTGAAATAAGAGACAAAAGGACTCTACTGACGAACACACTGCAAAATAATGATCAAAAGGACTCTACTGACGAGTAAATTAAAAGACAAAAGGGACTCTACTGACACGCAAATTTAAATAATAGACAATTAGTGGACTCTACTAACGAGTAAACTAAAGAATAAAATAGAAAAGAACTTGATCAATAAGCAAACTGAAATAAATAAAAAATAAAATTTACTGACGAGCAAACTGCAAAAGAAAAAAAAGGACTCTACTGACGAGCAAACTGAAGAAAAAAATAAAATGGACTCTACTGACGAACATACTGCAAAATAATGATCAAAAGGACTCTACTGACGAGTAAACTGAAGAAGAAGATAAAAAGGGACTCTACTGACGAGCAAACTAAAAGAAAGGAATCTACTAACAAGCAAACTAAAAAAGAAAATAAGAAAGAGACTCTAGCGACAAGCAAACTGCTAAAGAAAAATGAAAAGGGACTTTACTGACAAGTACACTACAAAAACTAAAGAAATGATATAAAAAAGAGACTCTACTGACGAGCTATCTAAAAAAGTATCTAAGAAAGCTACTGTACTGACGAGCGAATTGAGAATAAGAGACAGAAGAGACTCTACTGACGAGCAAACCACAAAAATAGATTTAATTGGTCAGAAAATAAAATAAGAGACAAAAGGACTCTACTGACAAGCAAACTGAGAGATAATAAAAGAGGGATTCTACTGACGAGCAAATTAAAATAAGAGACAATTAGAGGACTCTACTGACGAGCAAACTAAAAGGAAAAAATTAAAAGGGACTCTACTGACGAGCAAAGTAAAGAAGAAAATGAAATGGGACTCTACTGACGAGCAAACTGAGGAAGAAAAAAAGGAATCTACTGACGAACAAACTGCAAAATAAAAGTCAAAAGGGACTCTACTGACGAGCAAATTAAAATAAAAGACAATTAGAGAACTTTACTGACGAGCAAACTAAGCAAGAAAATAAAAAAGAGACGCTACTGACAAACAAATTAAAAGACAAAAGGGACTCTACTTACAGGCAAACTGAGAGAAAACATAAAAAGGGAATTTATTGACAAGCAAATTGTAACAAAAATCAAAAGGGACTCTACTAACGAGTAAACTAAGTAAGAAAATGAGAAAGGACTCTACTGACAAACAAATTAAAAGTCAAAAGAGACTCTACTGACGAGCAAACTTCAAGAAAATTAAAAATATACTAATTAACGAGCAAAATACAAAAACGATATAAAATGTTATGAGATGTGTAATATCTGTTCTCGGTTACATGTTTTATATCTCATATGGCAACACTAGAGAGATAAGATATGATTCTTCCAACGATCAGAAAACAAACTATAAGAAAGGTGACACTACTGACGAGCAAAATACGCTAATGATAAAAAGGGCACCCTACTTACTAGCAAGCTAAAATGAAAGAGAAATAGGACTCTACTTACGAGTAATCTAATCAAAGCAACTATAGATAAAAAAGAGAAACTCTATTGATGAGCAAACTAAATCTGATCATTGCATTAAAAAAGTCGTCACTATTTATGATTACTGACGAGCAAATTGCATAAATGACGTAAAAAGGGCCTCTACTGACGAGCAAATTAATTAAGTATACAAAAGATAAAAAATACTCTACTGACAAGCTAACTGAATATATTTTTAAAATATATTTTTAAAAAAGCTTCCAAAGTAATTAGTAAATTTATAAACGTTTGGTGCAGATCATAAGCACGGACTAGAGTTAAGATATCAAATGAAAGGTCTCGACGAGCACTATCCTACTCAAAGTCTTAAAAATCCTGTATTATAAATATTTGACTAATGTTATTTTTCTAGGTTATGTCGGTAAAATGCGTTTCGACATCGTAAAGAGCCTCGAAGGCGGTTTTGAAGAAGCCATGGTCGGCTATCTATTTCTGGTAAACATGTTACCACTGATCCTGGTTCCCATGATGTGGCTAGAAACCAGAAAAATCGCTCAGGTCTTGAACGGCTGGTCAGACTTTGAGGTAACTAATAGTATATATCATATTATGTGCCTTAGGACAAGTTACTGGTTTAGTAGAGATAATAAAAGGTAGTAAAAAAAGGACTCTACTGACGAACAAACTAAAATTAGAGACAAAAGTGACTCTGCTGATGAACAAACTGAAAATAAACGTAAAATAGGACTCTACTGACGAGCAAATTGTTTAAAAAATAAGCAATCGCAGATAAGCACTGAGACAAGAAAACTTTACTGATATATAAACTAATATAAGAGACGAAAAGGAACCCTACTGACGAGAAAACTAAGAGAGAAATTAAAAAAGAAATTCTACTAACTGAAAAGCTACTCTACTGACGAGCAAATTGATATAAAGAACAAAAAAGATTTTTACTGACGAGCAAATTGATATAAAAGGCAGAAAAGAACTTTACTGACGAGGAAATTGATATAAAGAACAAAAAAGGACACAACTAACAAGCAAATTAATATAAAAGACAAAAAAGGACTCTACTGACAAGCAAACAAAAATAATAAACAATAAAGGACTTTATTGACGAGCAAATTGATATAAAAGACAGAAAAGAACTACTGACGAGCAAATAGATATCAAAAAACAAAAAATGGCTCTACTGACACGCAGATTAATATAAAGAACAAATGACTTTATTGTCGAGCGAACAAAAATAAGAAACAAAAAAGGACTCTACTGACAAAGAAATTAATAAAAAATACGAAAAAAGACTCTACTGACAAGCAAACTGAAATAAAAAATGACTCTACTGGTGAGCCAATTAATATAAAAGAAAAAACTCTACTGATGAGCAAACGAGAATAAAAAACGAAAGAGAACTGTACTGTCGTCTAGCAAATTGATATAAAAAGACTAAAAAGGACTCTACTGACTGGCAAACTAATATATAAATAGAAAAGAACCCTATTGTCGAGCAAATTGATATGAAAGACAAAAAAGGACTCTACTGACAAGCAAACTAAAATATAAAATAAAAAAGAACTCTAATGACAAGCAAATTGATATAAAAGACAAAAAATGACTCTACTGACGAGCAAATTAATATAAAGGACTGAAAAAGACTTTGCTGACAAGCAAATTAATATAAAAACCAAAAAGGACTCTACTGTCTAGCAAACATTACATCGAAAAAGAGATTCTACTAATAAGCAAACAAAAAATAACGAGGAAAAGGAACTCTACTGACGAGCAAATTTTTAATATAACACATTAAAAAAATCTTTACTGACGAGCAAATTGATATAAAAGACAAAAAAGGACTCTACTGACCAGAAAATTGATATAAAAGACAAAAAAGCAAACAAATTGGATTCTACTAAGGATCACAACATGATTAAAATAGGACTCTACTGAAAAACAAAAAAGGACTCTATTGACAATCAAAATAAAATAGAAGACAAAAGGACTCTACTGACGAGCACCGATTTGAAGAATAACAAAATAGACTCTACTGACGACCAAAGTGAAATAAGAACAAAAACACTTAAACAAGCTGAAAATACAGTAAGAAGAAGAAGGGACTCTACTGACGCCCAAACTGCAAGGAGTTGGCAACAGAATTTTACTGACAAGGAAAGCAAAAAAACAAGAGTGAAAAAAAACTCTACTAATGAGGAGACAAAACAATGACTGGTTATTATATAACAGTAAAAAAAAGGGATTTTATTGATGAACAAAGTAAAAAAAAAAATAGTGCTATTTTTTCTTCCTTAAGGCACTTTTATCTTTGGTATATAACAAAATCATCTTATCCTACTCTAATAGTATTATAAGAGAGTTTATTTAATATTAGATTTATCTGTTAAACATAAAAGTATCTTATGCAAAAAATCGAGAAGGCGACATAACCTCAAAATAACCAAATATAATTCTTTCGTTCTCTCTATCTTATCTTAGTGTAAAATTTAGCAGAACAAATCTATCTTGTATAAAGTTATTATATAAATTATTAATTTAGGAGGATTTCTGTCTCATAGAATAGCATTGTCATGGCAACGCTATCTTATGCATGTTCATTCATAGTGAAACTGTATAAATGTCTATCTAGTTGCTGTGCGGTCAGGCGTATTTTACCTACAAACAGCAAGCAAAGAAGAATGTTATAATAAAAGAATTTTCAAACATTCTTCTGGGCTTGTTTATATGTTAAATACGCCTGATCGCACAGCAAATAGATAGACATTTTTACAGTTTTCACTACCAATTGCCCTATTAATCACTTAATTCGTGTTACTGTTAATGTTAATCCATTTTTAGTTGTGTTACCAGAGAGTGTCCGGCAAAGTGTTGCCAATCAAAATGCACAGCAAGTCGCTCTTCATATCGATTTTGATACCGATAATGTCGACAATGTCGGTAGTGGTGACACACGTCACCATGGTCGAATTTCACGTATTCCAGGTAATAACAGATACAAACTATCTTATTTACTAATAATCATTCTTCATCACCAAATTGTATTTTTTCAAACTTTGTTTCCGAAACCACTCGACCTGCCTTTCCAAAAATGTAACAATTTCTTCATTACATCCATACAAGTAAAATGTCTTTTGAATCATTCAAATCGGATGATCCGTTCTCTCAATAACTGAATTATGATTTTTGCACAGTAGCTCCGAAATGGTTGGTCCTGCCTTTGGGATAATATATTTCTTATGTATTTTTTTTATCCAGGTGATCCCTTACTGTTTTTTGGATACTTTGACCTATATGTTGGGCGCTTATTGGTACCTAATGTGTGGTGTCATTGGCGAAACCGCCACCGAGGTCGCTGAAGACTTTCAAGTGGTAAGAGATGGTTGTGAACTCGGATAAGGTTGAGTAATATTTATTTTTTTGGTTCTTGTATATCACTAGAGACTATTTCAGTTCACCAGAGACAATTTTAGTTTTTCAGTAGAGTTCTTTTTAATATTGCCAATGTTTACGATCAATATAAAATTCAATTGCTTGTCAGTAGAGTTCCTTTCTCTTGTTCTGAAAAAGAAGAGTTTATTTTTCTAATGTTTTAGATTAGCTCGTCAGTAGAGTCTATTTTTAGTGTTTATAAATTTCGTTGAGTGAAATTTATTCTTTTGATTCTTGTGTTTCACTAAAGACTATTTCAGTTCACTAAATACTATTTTAGTTTATCAGTAGAGTTCTTTTTAATATTGTCAATGTTCACAATCAATATAAAAATTAATTGCCTGTCAGTAGAGTTCCTTCCTCTTATTTTTTCTAGATATATTAGACAGAAGAGTTTCTTTTTCTTATTTTTTAGATTAGCTCTTCAGTAGAGTCTATTGTCTGTGTTTTTGTTGTGGGAATGTATTACTTTATAAAATATTATTTTCAACTGTATTATAAATATATTAGAAATTTTTTTGCTTACAAAATTATAAATATGTTTTTGCTATTTGCTGTTTGCTTGTCAGTAGAGTCCTTTTTGTTGTCTTGCATCGAGAATTTGTTTGCTCGTCAGTGCAGCCCTCATTCTTATTTCATTTCAAAAATCCGCTTGCTCGTTAGTAAAAAGTTCTATGTATCTTCCACAATGCTATTTAAATAGTCTTTTTTTAGATCCAAGTTTTTTTTTTATTAAATTGTTGTCAATAGGAGTCTCAAATGCTAAGTTTGATTTAATAATTTGATTTTCTTTGCTCGTTAGCCGAGCCCTTTTTATCTTTCCTTCTTAGTTTGCTCGTCAGCAGAGTCCCTTTATTATATTCTTCTTTTGTTTGCTCGTCAGTAGAGTTTTTTTTTTATTTTTTTTCTCAATTTGCTCATCAGTAGAGTCTCTTCTATTTTTTCTTTATGTTTGCTCGTCAGTAGAGTTTTTTTTTATTTTTCCTCCAATTTGCGCTTCAGTAAAGTTTCTTTTTTATTTTCTTTCTCAACTTGCTCGTCAGTAGAGTCCCTTTCTATTTTTTTTCTCCAGTTTGCTCGTCGGTAGAGTTCCATACTTTATTTTCTTTCTGTTTTTTCTCAATTGGCTCAACAGATTTTATCTTCTAGATCAAAATTTAGTTTGTTTGTCAGTAGAGTCCTTTTTTTGTTAGTTTTATTATTAGTTTTTCCTAATTTTGCTCGTTAGTAGAGTCCCTTTTATATTTTATTTCTTTTTTTATAGTTTGCTCGGTAGTAGAGTCCCCTTTTTTGTTTTCTCTCTTAGTTTGGTCATCAGTAGAGTTCTTTTTTTTATTATATTTTCCAATTTGCTCGTCAGTAGAGTTATTTTTTTATATAATTTTTTAGTTTGTTCAACAATAAAGTATCTTCATTATTTTCTTTTTTTTTAATTTGCTCGTCAGTAGAGTTTTCTTGCTAATTAATTCGATCTACAATACAATCATTTTATTTACAAACAAAAGCAGCTAAATTGTTCGCTAGTATTGTTTCTTATTTCTTGTTCGCATTTTTGCAAGTACAAATTCTATTAGCTCGTCAGTAGAGTCCTTTTTGGTTTAACATCCAATAATCATAATAATAGAGTTTTTTAATTCTAGTTTAAATTGTTCTTCAGTTTATTAAAATTTTTGTCGGTTAATTTGCTCGTCAGTAGAGTTTCTTTTATTCACTCTCTTCTCTTCTCTCCATTATATTTTGCTGTTAGTGAAGTTTCATGCTTTTTCACTTTCTTAGTATACTTGTCAGTAGAATCTTTATTTTATTCGTTTTATTAGATTGCTCGTCAGTACAGTCCCTTTCTAATTTTTTTTCAGTTTGCCTGTCTGTAGAGTCTCGTTATATTATCGTTTCTTATTTTTAGTTTGTTCGTCAGTAGAGTCTCTTTCTAGTTGTCTATCTTAGTTTACTCGTCAGTAGAGTTCCTTTTTCCATTTTCTTCCTAATGTTTAGTTTGCTTGTCAGTAGAGTCACTGTTATTTTTTCTTCTCAGTTTGCCCGTCAGTAGAGTCCCTTTTTATTTTTCATCTCAGTTTGTTTGTCAGTAGAGTTCCTTTTTATTTTCTTTCTTAATTTACTCATCAGTAAAGTCCCTTTTCCATTTTTATCCTCAGTTTACTCGTCAGTAGAGTTCTTCTGTTATTTAATCGGATCGTCAGTATAATTATTTACTTCTTCTCATATTAACATTTAGTTTTGTAGTCTGCTACTACAGTCCTATAAATATCTTCTAGATTTCTATTTAATTTATTCGTCAGTACAGTTCTATTATTTATCTTCTGCATTTTTACATAATTTGCTCGTAAGTAGAATCCCACTTACTAGAATAGAAACACAGTATGTTTGTCAGTAGAGTTATTTTTTAATCTGCTCGTCAGTAAAGTTTCTTTTTATTTTCTTTCTCGATTTGCTCGTCAGTGGAGTCTCTTTTTAGTTTTCTGGTCAGTAAAGTCCCTTCTTATTTTCTTATTCGATTTGTTCGTCAGTAGATTTCCTTTTTCATTTTTCTCGTCGGCTTGTAAATTTGCTCATCAAAATTTCTAAAAAAAAATGTCATATAAGAGTATAAAAAGAACTCTACTCACGGTCAACTTAAAACAGCATTAAAGTTTTGTGTTTCTTATCTTTTACACTCTGTCCCTTTTTATCATATTTCTCAGTTTGTTCTTGAGTACTGTTGGTTTAAAAAGAAGCACACGAAGAAATTATATACAGAATTTATTGAACACACAGAAATAATAATTTTACATTTGCGAAGATTTGTTGTTTGTTAGGCGGCTTAGACAGAACAGGACGTGCTTGTGTAAAGCGTAGTGCAATTTTAGCATATAAGACACTCTCCTACTAGTGGGAGAGGCCGTTATAGAGCGGCGAGAAATTTGAACACAAAATATAATCGTACTGTAACAAAATTCGATCGTAACTGTATATTTATTATTTTCTTTCGCGTCTAAAAAAATTTCACTTCAATAATTCCACTTGCATCTGACTTGTTAACTTCCCGAAGGAGAAGTTTATGTTTTCATCAAAAAATCCGACTCGCTAATTTTATGTTTTCTCGACATTTCAAGCCATTCTGAATCGAATGAGATCACATTTGGAAATAGTATGTGTGTGTGTGTGTGTGTGTGTGTGAACAGATTTTTTGCCGTAAATCGACGTTTTCTCCAAAACGGTTGGACCGATTTCAAAAATTTAAAAGCCATTTGATGTATCTCGATGAGGACTATCGTCTCTGAGTTTTGTGCGGCGATCGGCCGGGCCGTTTCTTTGTAAATTGCAGAAAAGTGAAAAATTTTTCGTCCACGTTTTAGCCCGCAATTCTGAATCGATTCTGAATATTCAAAAACCATTCGATAGATATTGGTTGGGAATCGTGCTGATTAGTTTTTGGTAAAGATCGGCCGAGCCGTTTTCTTGTAATAAAGTTAAAAAAAAAAAAATTCGACGATTTTTATGATTTTTTTTTGACGGTAGATATCATAGTCTTCTAGATCATACTCAAATATTACGGCCCTGCGACAAGCCGTTTAATTTTAAAAATTCTTCAAAGTTTGCAAAAAGTACTATCGTTTTTTGGCATTTGTCAAAGTTAGACCTTTGATCGACATTTTCTCAAAAACGCCTGAAACGATTTCAGGGGTTTAAAAGCTATTTGATGTATCTCAATGAGGACTATCGTTTGTCTGTTTTGTGAGACGATCTGCCGAGCCATTTCTTTGTAATTTGAAAAAAAGTGTTAAACTTTTTGTCCACATTTAACCTCAAACTACCGAACCGATTTTAAAAAATCAAAAACTGTTCGAAAGATATTAGTTGGGAATGATGCTGATTAATTTTAGGTGAAAATCTACCGAGCCGTTTTCTTGTATTTTACTGTTGAAAAAAAAATTGAAGCCGATTTTTATGGAACTTTTTTGGCGATATATATCATGGTCTTATAGAACTTACTGAAATATTGCGGCCTTACGGCCAGTAGTTTAATTTTAGAAATTTATCAAAGTTTGAGAAAATGATTAGTTTTTTTGATGTTTGTTAAAATTAAAATTAGACAATTTATTTGGTATAACGATAGAGTACTCGGTCTTAATGAACATACCATTAAAGTCCTATGGATTTTAAAAATTATTGATTTTTGAAAATTTGTTTTTAGAAAATACTTCGAGTCAAAGTCAAAGTGTTCGTTTGTTTTCAATTATGTGTAATAAATCCACTCGGAATACTTTTAATGACTCATAAATTAATTTATTTTTTTTTTTGATTAAGTCGATTATTTACACATATCGGGAAGTTCATGTAACTTGCCTCAAGGCTAAATACCAAACTAGTTTTGTTTATTTTATTACTATCCTTTTTCCCTAGGCTCTCCGCCACATAGGCCCCGCCGCCCTCGTGGCCGACTACCGCGGCCTCTGGCTGCGCCTCAGCAGGATGACCCGAGACACAGGCCTGGCAACCTGCTACACATTCACCTTCATCAACCTCTATCTTTTTCTAATCATAACACTGTCGATCTACGGACTGATGTCGAAGATAAACGACGGTTTCGGCACCAAAGACATCGGTTTGGCCCTGACAGCCTGCTGCAGCGTCTGTCTGCCTGCTGTTCTTTATATGCGATGAAGCCCATTATGCATCCAGCAATGTAAGTGATAAAGGATTCATTTGTGTATTTTAAGGATCGATTGTGCTGCATAACAGACAAATGTTATGGCAAGGCTATGTTGCGCTCTGACTTGCATACATTATGCTACTGAATCATACTGAATACTGTCAAAATGTCCATGTGTTATCAAATAATAAGATCGTTTTTTGACTGTTATGCGACAGAATCAGACCATTAAATGCATTTTTATTTTGCCTTAAGGCAAGTTGCACAAACTTTCCAACAGGAAGAGTTAGTTTTTTTTACCAGTTTACTCATCAGTAGAGTTTCTTAATTATTTTTTTCATTCAGTTTACTCGTCAGTAGAGTCCATTCTTTAGTTTGAACGTCAGTAGAGTCCCTTTTTTATTAACTTCCCGTAGTGTAAGTTATTGTAATGGGCCGAAAATCGAAATTGAAAATTTTTACATTTCTCGACGTTTTGAAGGTTTCTGAACATTTTTAAGGAGCATACCTCAGAAACTAAATGGATGTGTGTGTGTGTATGTGTTTGTTTGTATGTATGTATGGATAAAAATTTCCAGTCACGTTTTCGGGCGCACGGATCAACCGATTTAAATGGTTAAAAAAACATTCGATTCCTATTGATAAGGAGATATGCTGATTAGTTTTTGGCAAAGGCAGGTACAGTCGTTACGGAGATACGGAGCATAGAGTGAAGAAAATAGAAATCGAGTTGTTGAGAAAACGGAGTATCAGATTTGAATGATCTGAAAAACTTCTGCTTGTTTCAACAAAATAATCGCTATTGCAAAAAAATTTTGTTCCTAATTTTTTTTTCAAAAAATAATTTTGTAATTTTGGATTAAAAATTCAAAAAATTACCCAAGTGCGTTTAGACTGTTTGTGTACCGGAGCACTTTTCCAATTTTGCGAAAACTATTGAAAAATGTGAAAATGCCGCCAAGCTAAGCACAGTAGAAATGAAAATGTCGCACAAAATTATTTACCAATTTACCAAAATTACAAAAATATTTTATGTAAAATAAAGCAACTCTACTGATGAGCACACTAAGAAAAAGCACACGAAACTGACGGACGGAATACAAAAAAATAAAAGAACTCTACTGAAAAACAATTTAAAATTGCCAAAACTTTTTATAAACAATTATCTGATAAGGAATTCTACTGACGAGCAAATTAAATTTGAATTAGAGAACAATATTGGCAATGAAAGATGTTAAAGCAAAAAGGACCCTACTGACAAGCAAACTAAGAAAGTGAAGAAACTTTCTTAGAAAAAGGGAGTAAAGAATTATAAGGCAAAAAAGAACTCTTAAAGAGGTGAATAATTATTTTTACTGAAGAGCAAACAGAATTAAAAAGAAAAAAGGACTCTACTGACGAGCAAATAGAAATGAGAAAAAATAAAACTCCAAGTAAACAAAAAGAACAGCACAGAAGAGTAAACTAAAAATACTACAAAAAAAATCAAAGAAAAAAATAAAAATGTGACTATTGACAACAAACTGAAAAAGAGTATCTATTGACGAGCAATCTGATTAAAGATATATAGAAACTCTACTGACAAACAAACTAACACTAAAAAAAATAATTCTACTAACTGGCAAAATAAAGGATTGGAAAACGAACTCTACTGACGAGCAAATCGAACTTGAACCTGGAAATATTAGAAAAGAGAACTCTACTGACGTCCAAGTTTAAATGTTGAAGCAAAAAGGACTCCACTAACGAGTAAATTAGCAAGTAAAACTGGACCCCACTGACAAGCAAACTCGACATAATACCAAGAAAAAAATTCTACTGACGAGCAAATTAAAACATAGGCAATAAGATAAAAAGAGAACTCTAATGACGAGCAAACTGAAATTCGACATAAGATAAAGAAATGAATGACTAAATGATAATTGAGATATAAAAAAATGAAATGAAAAGATATGAAAGAATGAAAGACTAAAAATAAATTAAAAAGCAATCTGAAAAAATAGGACTTTAGTAAACTGCAAAACTCAAATGCAAGACATAAAATATGAAAAAGATTGTACTGACGAGCAAACAGAATCTTCAATGATGCAGTTATCATGAGATTCTTCTTTGTTTTGTTTATATGTAAAATACGCCTGATCGTACTGCAAATGGAAGGAATACACAGATTCACTACCAAGAACAAGCATAATAGAGCATTGCCATGACAACGCTATGCTATGAGCTTTGTTACAGCAAAATTGCCCTATAAGTTTCTTATATAGAATTAGTTTACGCGTCAGTAGAGCCCTCTTTCTTTTTCGAGATATCTATTTAATTTGCTCGTCAGTAGAGTCCTTTCATTTTATCTTCTAAGTCACTATTTAGTATAGTCCCCTTCTTTTCTTTCAGTTTGCTCGTCAGTAGAGTCCTCTTTTATAAATTCATTATATAATTATTCTTTAAGGTCCAAACGAATTTCCAAAAGAAGCTCCTAATGGTCAACCTGTCCTGGATGAACATTGCTGGCCAAACGGAGGTCCACCAGTTCTTAAGGGCCACGGAAATGAATCCATCGAATATCAGTTTGGGCGGATTTTTCTACGTAAACCGAAACTTATTCAAATCGGTAAAAAATAATAAATATATATATATATATATATATATATATATATTATTATTATATTTGTTTTTGTTATAATAGTTATTAGCGACCATGGTGACCTATCTGGTGGTTCTTCTGCAGTTCCAAATCAGCATTCCGACAGAATTGGGGGTTCCGGTTGACGAAAACACTACTATGAGTTCTAATATAAATTAATTAATATCATTATAACTAATGTATTTTTTGTTGTAGATGGTATTTGAATTAAAAGTTATCTAGTTTAAATGTTTTTTAAAATCTTTAACGCCATATTTGACAGTTTTGATTCTATATTTGACAGTTTCGACTGTCAGAAATGCTTCAGACTCCATATTTGACAGTTTTGACAGGGTAAAAATCGAAATCTTTGAAGTCAAATAGTTATTACTTAATAATTGTATCCTTATGTTGTAGTTTAAATATTTAATTAAATTCTATCCTTATCATGATGTTTGTTTACTATTTATTGCTAATTGTTAACTTCACATTTAACATTAACCCCTTGCGCCATATTTGACAGTCAAGTGTCAACATGTTTGAACTGTCAATAAATTTGCGACACACTTCACAATTGAAGACAATTACGCCATATTTGACAGTTGGACACAAGCTTTATTTTAAAACTAATAAAAACGAATATCACTTTTGCCTGTAATCTAATTTGTCCAAATTAAACCTTGAACCTTGATTACAAGACCAAAGCTCGTACAACTGAAAAACAAACAATTTCTAAATAATAATGAATAAATCAATTTTGAATTTGAGTTTCCTTCAAATAAGTCACGTGTTATTCATGCGCCATGTTTGACAGTTTTGACAGTTCATACATTTAAATATCAATAAAATCAAAGTAAAAATCAAGTAAAAATAAAAATATAAATAATTAAATATTTGAATTTATGAGAAATAACAATTAAACATTTAAATTTATCATATTATTTTTATGTTAAGAAAAAATCTTGTATTAATAATCTTTTACCTTTTATATTATTTTTATCTTATGCATTCTCAAGACCAAGTATGAATCCCATGAAAAGATCTAAATATATTTCTTTAATAGTATTATTTACTGCATCGGTTTAATTTAATTTTATTTATTCTATTATTAAATTTCTATGTTTCTATTACCTTTTATGTGACTTAATAAAAATTGCAAAATATTCCGACAAACACAAATCGAAATTACAAAGTTGACCTCAAGAAGCCCTTATTAGGAATTAGAAAATTGAAAGTAGCAGAAACCTTGACAATTTTCACACAAAGCACATTATTTATATATATATATATATATATATATATATATATATATATATATATTATGTATATTTCTCCTTTTCGAATGTGATCAGAATCAGTTTTACGACTTTTACAATTTATTTCACGCTTTAAGTTAACGATTAATTTTTAATTAACAATCATCGAGTGTTTAATTTTAATTTCAATTAAATGAATAAAACAAATTAAAAATTTTATTACCATTTTGTGGCAAGAATTGACAGCAAGAAAGAGTTGTGCCTCTTTCATAGACAAAAATGAACAAAATTAAAACAAATTAAGGAACAATTTTACTTTAAATGAATTTTATACGATTGTTGGGTTGTTAGTTAGTTATGTTATCATTATTTTTTATGCGTTTATGAAAAAAATTGCAATAATATAGTTTCAACAATTATTTACGAAAAAAACAGTCTGGCAGATCTTTACAAACTATTATTAGCGTCATCATTGACAGATTTTTTTTTATCGGTTTTGGAAGATATTATGTTATATATAATATATATTGATAATATAATGAGATTTTAACACAAAAGCCCTATCATATTGCTATATACAATATATTATATGTCCTACCTACGATTTTATCGCTAACCACATCTATTGTGTCCC
>NW_020538040.1:6211343-6241450 GCF_003426905.1 Ctenocephalides felis
CGCAGAAAATAAATATGACAAAAACATAAGTTGAGCTGGTGGTTCTTGCGAATTTGGGTCACAAGTTGAGAGGTCACTGGGATTTATGGATATTTTTTGGTTTAAGTGAAAGTTCAAGGTGGAATTGAAAAAAATTATTTTGTTCACGAAGAGAAATAAAAGATTTTTTGAGGAAAAAGAGAGTGCTGAATATATTTTAGGAAAATGTGAGGACGAGATAATAGATTTTTTGGGAAAAAGAGAGCTTATCTTTTTTAGGAAACTGTGCAAGATTTACGAGTAACAGTTATATTGAAGAGATGGAGAAAAGTTATATTTTCTTCGCCAACTTTTGAACTGTTTGTCTGATACAAAATGGAACCTTTGACAAATTTGTATAGATTTAAATTGTCTACAAAGTTGTCTAACACCGTAATGCTCTACAGCAACTCGGTATACTCTAAAATCCAGGAAAATAGATGTTAAGTTGAGTTTTGATGCGCGAAGGTACGAATTTATTTACATTTTATTTAATAACATCTAAACTACCTTATTTCATTAGTAACTTTAGAGTAAATATTACCCTCAGTGCAAAAGGATCGTTCTAGAAGACTGAAATTTGAATATGTTATACTGCAATATGTCTATTATAATAACAAATACTAATAAATTGTTATATCTTCTCACAAAATCAAAAGATATTTAGATTTTTCTTGAATGGTACCATTCTTCAATGGTAGTGTTAGATAATTGAAACTTCAAAGTAAATATCACACTCAGTGCACAAGGATTGTTCTAGAAAACTGTAAATTAATATGTTATGTTATTTGATTCATCTGATCAAATGGAACTTTGACAGATTTGTACGCAATTGAGTTATCTAAAAAGTAGCTACAACACGGTCTAACACAGTCTAAATGCACCAAGATATTTTTATATCACGAATCACAATGATCCCGACTTTTATCATTTTACCTTATAAATGCCATAACTTTTAAACCATTGGATCATTATTATTGATGTCTTCGGCAAATTTGTATAAATTAAATAATCTATAACATTGTCTAACATCACAATGCTCTACACAACAACTCGGTATACTTCAAAATTGCATCTGAACTTATTAATTTAAAGTTTAAATTGTTGATCGTTAATAAATTTGAACACCTTTGGCATTGTAATTTCTCTGAAAACTCTTTTTTAAAAAAAAATGAATTCGTTTAAAATACTTAAATTTGTTCGAAAATCTTCAAGAATTGAATTGAAAAATTAATTTTGCACAAAATCTTATCTTATGCTTTAATAAGATGAGATTTTTGTATTGGAACTCTACTTTATGGAATAGTTATAATAATTTGAGTTTTGAATAATATTTTGAATATTTTTATTTAAAAAAGTTTGACTCTGTTTTCCCTTCAAGGAAATGCAACTGCAATTCAAAACAAAAACAAAAACAATATAATTTAATTAACAGATCGTTAATTAATTATAATTAGTTGTGTTACAAGATTTATTACGACAACAAAATCTATGCACGCGTCGATTGATATATATTTATGAAGAATATATATATATGATTTTTTTAAAAATATAAATTGTTAGATTTTATTTTGCTCGTCAGTAGAGTTCTTTTTCATTTTTTTAGTTTCTTAGTTTAAATATTTCGTTTAAAAAATTTCATTAATATCTTATAATAATGATTTAACTTGCTTGTCAGTACAGTTCTGTTTTCTTTAATTGTGTTTTGCTCGTCAGTAGAATTCCTTTAGAGTAATGGAGTACTTAGAGTAATTGTGTCAGTAAAGTACATCACATCGTTTGTACCTATTTGCTCGTAAGTAGAATTCTTTTTTCTCTAATTGCAACATTTATAATATAAAATCAATATATAGTTAAATAGGAATTTAACTCTTATTCAGTCTGCTCGTCAGTAGAGTCCTTTTTTCCTGTAAAAATATATTTGGCTTGTTTCATCCAAGTACCATTTTTAATATAAACTTTAGCCACATTTTTCCTAATTTGCTTGTTAGTAGAGTTCTTCTTTCTTTCTTTCTTTGCAACATTTATATTATAAATGAATATATTAAAACTCTTTATTCAGTTTTTCGTCATTAGAGTTCCATTTCTAATAAAAATTTAACTACATTTCTCTTAATTTGCTAGTCAGTAGAGTTCTTTCTACTCTCTTTGCAATATTTATATAATAAATTGGATAGATGAATCTCGTTATTCAGTTTGCTCGTCAGTAGAGTCCCTTTTCCTGTACCTATGTGTATATATTAGTCTTGTCAGTATAAATTATCTCTCTCTCTTGTTCATAGCTTGCTCGTCAGTACAGTTCCATCTTTCAATAAAAATTCAACATTTTACTAAATTTGCTCGTCAGTAGAGTTCTTTTACTTTTCTTTGCAACATTTATATTATAAATTGAATATATTAGTTAAATAGGAATTTAACTCCTTATTCAGTTTGCTCGTCAGTAGGGTCCCTTTTCCCTTTAGCAATATATTGTCTCGTCAGTATTATGTCCATGAGAGTAGAGTTCTAATTTTCAATATAAAATTTTATTACATTTTTCTGAAATTGCTCGTCAGTAGAGTTCTTTTTTTAAATGTGAAAATAGTGTCTTTTAAAAAATAAATATCCTGTTGTTGCTTATTCAAATTTAACCAAATTTTTCTGATTTTGCTCGTCAGTAGAGTTCTTTTTTCCTTTATTTATTAATTCTATTCTATTATTCATAGTTTGCTCGTCAGTAGAGTTCTTTTTTTCTCTCTAACTTTGTATCAAGCTCGTCAATATAAAGGCAGTATATTTGATTTAATTTCTGTATTAAGTTAATTATTATTTATATACACCACTAGTTCTTCGTATGTTCTAGAATGTTCCAACGCGACTTTGTTTAATACAATTTAATAATAAAACAACCGACAACAGGTTTTCCCGTGCAAAATTCTATCGAACAAACTTAAACCCGTTGCTTTGATTTTTATATGAAAGAAACGAGAGATAGTGCGACGGCTGGGAGAAAAATTGTACTGATTTAATAAACTCAAGACAAAATATAAACTTAAAACTAATATTACATTATGAGACTAATTATAAGTAAGTTTAGCCAGATAAAAAATAACATTATTGTTGTTTCAAGAAAATAAAACTATTAATTACTTATGATATTTTTATAAAGTTGATTATTATATATGGATGCAATATGTGATTCCAAAATAAACTAATATTTAATTCGAATATTAAAAATTTGTCTTTTTGTTTTAATACTTATTTACAATATCTATTTCTATTTTTTTAATATGATGTATGTTAGATAATTTCTTAATTTTGCTCGTCAGTAGAGTCCCTTGCAACAATTAGTCAAATACTCATTTTTAATTTAAAAAAATGCTAGTTTTTAGCACGTTTTCTTTCTTGTATTGCCGAATGTACTGAACCTGCATGTCTCAAAATTTTTTGCTGTGTTGATATTGTCAATACGAATCGAATAGTTTTTGAATCATCCTAATCGGTGGAGCCGTTCTCGAGAAATGTCAAAGAAACCTCTTTAACACCTTTTTTCACTGGTATTTTCGAAACCGCTAGACCTGCCTTTTTCAAAAATCAATACGCTATTCACACCTTGAATAGGTACGAATCGATTAGATTTTGAATGATTCAAATCGGTTCAGCCGTTCTCTAGATACAGTAAATTGAATATAAACTTGTGCTATGTTCTTAATTTTTTATCAATCAGAGACCTCTTCAGGTCATTCTGGGTACTTACACATTGTTTTGTGACGTTTATTGCGTTTTTGAGAGAACGGCTGGACCGATTTTGACGGTTCAAAAGCCATTCGGTTCGTATTGACTGTACGGAAAAAGTGCAGGTTTTTGTACAAAGCAGGTCCAGTAATTTAGGAAATCCGGAAGTATAAATAAAAATGTTATGAGGTTTTTTATATTTTTGAGTGAACGGCTTGACTGATTTTGATGGTTCAAAAGATATTTGATTTGTATCGACTGTACGGAAAAGTGTAGGTTTTTGTACAAAGGCAGGTCTAGATTTTTAGGAAATCCGAAAGCATAAAAATTGACTTAAAATATCTAAAGCCCTAGAGCATGAATTCGCTTTAAAAAAATAATTGTTTTAATATAAGATTATGTACTAAATTTTACGTATACGTTTCTGCAAAATACTATTTTTTTGTAATTATTTTATTTTTAATAATTTCTGATTGTTACTAATTTATTTTAAAGATATAAAAAGTGTATTATTTTTGTAAAGTGTATTACACTATACAGACCAACAGACAGCAACACTATTTTTTTAAATATTAATTTTGATTAAATAAATCCAATTTTTATTTTTTTAAATAAAAAAATATGTATGATAATAAATTATTGGTTTTATAACTAGCTTTTTAAATTTTTTTTTGCAATTCACAGCAACTTGCCAATAGACACCATACACCACATGTTTATTTCTACATGCAAGTATAATCTAAAAAACACAATTTTTGTATGATGATTTTATTAAAATTTGAAGCATCTACAACGTGTTACTTATATATTTGTTATATTACGATTATAATTTTATCTATTTCCGACTACAATCGATTATTAAACTGATTTTTTCTATTTTTGAGTAAAATTTGACACCAACTGTCACATTATCTATCATATGCGAGCGTGGGCGTGAAATGCACTTGTTGTCATTCGCCGTTAGTGCAGGTGTGGATTTTTGAAATATTTCACTTTGAAGGCGATTTTGTAAGGGAACTAGGTGTGGTGGAAGTATAAAGTCTTAGGATAGATTGTCAAGTGTTTCGTAGGCTTTGAGGATTTTCAGAGATTTTGTAAATTGGACTTTTGGTTTGGGAGATATTTAGGAAATTGTACAAAAATGTACAAGTTGTAATTTGAAAGTACTTTTGATTTAAATATTTTCTAAAAAATCAAAAAATTACCCATGCTAAGCACAGTCTAAGTGATAACCTGGTACAAATGTTTTCGCAAGTGCGTTTAGATTGTGGCTGTCCAGGAGCACTTTTTCAATTTGTGACATTTTTAGTATATTTTTTTTTGTTTTCAATTTGGAGGTATTTCTAGTAAAGGAACTGGGTGTGGTGGAGGAATAAAGTCTTAGGATGGATTGTCAAGTGTTTCGTAGGCTTTGGGATTATGCAGAGATTTTGTAAATTGGACTTTTGGTTTAGGAGATATTTAGGAATTTGTACAAACATGTATATGTTGTAATTTGCAGTGCTTGCAAGCACATTTGATATATTAAACATGTTTCGTTAATTTAATGTTGTGAGAGAATGTTGTGCAAAATTTAATATATTTCAGCAGTGTACTTAAAAATATTGACAAATTCACTTATTAGAATTTATTTTGCAAAATTGCATAAGATGTCCAGATTCAATCTTATGTTAAGCAGAACTTTGTTTTGTAAATACTTTAATAACTTTTAAAATTGTCAACCCATTTTAATATTTTCTTAAATATATTCAAAGATAATTAAATTCTCTACAAACTTTTCTAACATTATATTCATCTACAACATTGACTTATATTAGAAAAATATTTTTAAAACTACATTTTAATATTTGCATAAATTGATTTTATAGTCACTATATACGTGAAGGGACGTGTCCATTTTTTAATATTAAATTTAATAACTTTTAAACTATTTAATATTTATTAACAAAGTTTTAGTGTAGTTTGAAGAGCATTAAATTCTCTACAAACTTTCGTAATATAATATTCATCTACTACATATACTTATATTAGAAAAATATTTTTAAAACTACATTTTAATATTTGCATAAATTGATTTCATAGTCACTACGTACGTGAAGGAACGTGTACAGGACGTTCAAGAAAATCCATATTAAGGACCACCTTAATATATATACATATATATATATATATATATATATATATAAATTATGGGTCACAATGTTGCAGAATGTATCCTTTTGAAATAAAAAAAAATAAAGGCTCTAATGGAACCGAAAGAGTCCCTTGTTTGGAATTCGCGAAAGCAATAAATTATTCCGAAGGCAGATAAGATTATTATAAAACTATATAAAAAATAAATAAAATAAAACATAAAAAATGTCTGCGAAACCTTTTAGAGTTCTTAGAAACCACTTTTATGTTAAACTTTGTAAACGGCGGTGAAGTTCTATCATTTTTTATATTTTGGTTTTTGTTTTGTGAAACAAAGTTCTAGTAAATGAAATTTTAAAATAGGGCATATATGCCAAAGACATTATTGTAAAATTTTGAACACTTTAACAGTTAATAAATAAAATGTAAAAAATTGTACTTGTGTTAAAATGTAACATTCGAGGTGTTAATAATATAAATAATTAATATAAATAAATATGGTAGCATGTTGGAGCATCAAGATAATTGTAGAAAATTTAGTATTATTTGAGTAAGTCTAAGACAATATTAAAATTCATAAAACACATTAAAAGTTAATAAAGAGTTTACAAAGAACGCATAACTTTGAATCTTGTGCATTTTTTTATAATAAAATCAAAAACTTATAAATATTATTTAACCATTTCAATCGAATTAATCAGGTTCATCTTTTCTATATTAAATATTCAAATAAATTTTATCTGGAATTGAACCTAAGGGTAAATTTACGTACTACGGTTGTTGGCGACCTCTGTGACACGGTAAAAGAATTAAAATTGGTATAATGTCGAAGCGTCCGTGTTATAAAGTCAAAGGTTATAAATTTGTTTTAAATCGCGTTTTTGAAGTATATCTAGTTATTGTTGGTGTTTGGCATATTAGACAATATTGTAGACAATTTATTTTAGCACAAATTTGCCGAAGGTATCAATTAAATCAACCGAATAGTTAGAAGATACAACAGATTTAATAAATAAATGCACTAATGACTTGTAAAGTAGTTGCGTACTATGAATACTACAGTGGGCAAAAATGTTTTTGTATGGTAAAAATCGATGTAGGGTATCAAATGAAGGGTCTCAACGAGCACTATCTTAAAACCGTACTCAAAATTTTAAACAAATCAAAGGATAGCCGTATTAAGCAAGTTTTCTGTATCAAAGGTTATAAGTATGTTTTAAATCGCGTTTTTAAAGTATATCTAGTTGCTGTAGGTCGTTGGGACATTAGACAAAATCATAGATGATTTAATTTTGCATAAGTTTGTCTAATATCTCACTTAAATTGGTCAAACGGTTTAAAAGTTACATGAGATTTAATAAATAAATGCACAAACGACTTGCGTACTCACTAAAGTAGTTACGTACTATAAATAGTACAGTGGGCCGAATCGGTTCAGCATGTGTTCATATGGTAAAAATGCATGTGGGGTATCAAATGAAAGGTCTCAACGAACACTATACAAAAATTGTACCAAAAATTTCAAAAAAGGAATAAGGTTCCGTACAATTATTTTTCAAATTTCTCTGAGTTAATTGTATAAAATCAGTCTATAATAAAAAAAAAAGAATATTTATTGTAATTTATTCATATATATTGTTACCAAATAAATAATTATTGTGTCAGTTGGATTTTTTCTTGTACAATTAATTATTTTAGAACTGTTGGATGATGACACGCATGCAGTGCCGAAACGAACAGGCTTAATTTTTTTAAATTATTTACGAATAATTGTTCTCGTATATATATATATATATATATATATATATATATATATGTATGTATGTAGTATATGTATATGTATATGTATGCATACAATTATATATTCATATATACGTTATTCAACATCCTCTCTCAGCATAATAATATATTCTCTTGTGTTAAATACAAAAATCATTTGTTATTCCTTCAGAGTATAGTTCTCTCTCCATTTTAATATGACATTGTATGATATAATATAATCTCTCTTACAAATTCCGAGACACGAACTAAATAACAAAATTCCAAATTCCAAATTCGAAATTCTTTTCTTTCGACAATCGTCGAAAAATATATTTTCGTCAAACAATAAGAAGGCGATATTAATATTCGGAATTTCTAAACACTTTATTGTATTTAGAAAGAAATTTATATTTATAAAATATTTAATATTTGACATAAATTGTTCTACCGTTTTATAAAATGGTTCTTTTACAGGATTATGATTAGTAAAGAAATGAACCGATATGTAAAAAACACATTGATTTGTTAATATATGAAAAAATAAATTAAACGGGGAGCTATGAAATAAACTCTACTGACTCTACTAATAAGCAAATTAAATAAATAAATAAAAATCTAATAGCAACTTAGTAACTTACAATTAGAAAATAACTAGTGGTGTATGTCATCGTGCCTTAAGGCAAATTGCTAGAACTTTCCGTACCATAATAAAATTCGAAGAATAAAAATTAGTGAAAAAAATACTTTTTTGGAAATAAAAGAAATTTAAAAAAAATCTTTTCAATAAGAAATTAAAAAAAATTAAAGGGCGGTATTGAGTCCGACATACCCAGACAAAGGACCTAGTCTGGAATGCATAAATGCATTTTCTTCGCTATACAAAAAAACACAAGCACATCAATTTTTTCGGAGGTGTGCCACAACAAAATGTTCAGAAACCTCTGAAACGCAATGATATATAAAATAAATCATTTTGATTTTTTTGCGATTACTATAACTCACCCTACTGGAAATTAAAAAGAGGATTCTACTGACGTATAAAATGACTCTACTAATGAACGATTGACTTGACTAGTTAAAAAGAGAACTCTACTAAAATAAGAAGCTAAAAAAATCTACTAAAAACGAGAAAATACAATAGCAATTTAGAGACTAAAAAATAATTCTACTGATTGGCAAATTCAAATTTGATGTGAGAACAGAAAGGACTCTACTGACGAGCAAAGTAAATGACAAATTAGAAATTATAAAGAGGACTCTATTAACGAGCATTATATATCTTGAAGGAAGTACATAAAAAAGACTCTACTGATGATCAAATTAAATGGGTAATTAGAAAACACATGGAAGACTTTACTGACGAGAAAATCAAATGACACCTTGGAATACGAAAAGGGGTCTTCACTGACGATTAAAAGGTTAAAAAGAACTTTACTAATGATACGAAAAAAGAAACGACTCTACTGACGAGCAAATTAAATGACAACTCACAAAACAAAAAGAGGACTCTACTGACAAGTAAACTTAACAGACTTAGATGGTAAATAGAACTCTACTAACAAGGTTTATCACATATCAATTTAAAAGTGCAAAAAAAGAACTCTACTGATAAACAAATAAAAAAATCGCTTACATTTGTAAACAATTAATTGTAAACACTTGTCAGCATTCTCTGCTAAATATAATTATTTTTATAGATTGCAGAATGAAAAAAAAAAAAAAATCTTTCAACAAATTTTCGAACGCTTTGTTTTCTGATAAACCAACCAAAACAGAGTTATGTAATTATAAATATAATTTAAACTTTAAAGCAACGAACACTTGATTAAAAATTTGGGGTTAGGATCATTTTTTAAGCAAAGAAAGAATAAACATAAGCTCTCTTTACATTAGAACGTGAATAAAAAATGACTCTACTGACGAGCAAATAAAAGATAAAAACGCCTTTACTGACCAGCAAATACTAATATGATACCACAAAAGAAAGGACTCTACTGACGAGCAAATTAAATTGACAACAAAGAAGACAAAAAACGGACTCTATTGACGAAAAAATTAAATAACAACTTAGAAATTAAAAAAAGGACTCTACTGTCGAGCAAAGTGGATAGAAATTTAGAATACAAAGAGGACTCTACTGTATTTGTTGTAATAATATATTTGAAAACATTTAAAATTTCTCGAATATTTCATTACGGTACGGGAAGTTTCAGCAATTTGCCTTAAGGCACGATGCCATACACCGCTAGTTATTATTCTTATCAACTAATAAAATTAAATATCAAAACAAAACTCACCTTTTATCCCTTTCCCTTTCCCTTTCTTCTGTCGCTCTCTCCAACTTCCTCACAACTTCAAAAACAACACAAACGGAAGTAAAAACAATTCACTTCCACAAAAACAACTTCCGATCAGCACTTCCACTCGTTTGCTTATCACTGTCATATCGTTCTTATCTCTTATCTCTTATCACTATATTTATTTATTTATCCCTTTATCAATGATCACTTGACGAGGTAAACAAATCACTACTGCATACTGTCAATGACGTCAAAGAAATAATTGATTAGTTAATAAGAGACACCTGATTGACTCTACTGACGAGCAAAATAAAAAAGAATTATGAAATAAAGAGGACTCTACTGACGAACAAAATAAATGACAAGTTATGAAGTAGAAAGAGGACTCTACTGACGAGCAAATTGAATGTATAACCCTAACTTCAAAATTTTATTCAAAAAACTCATTCAGAAAACTCAATTCTAAAAATTATTTAATACTTAAAAGAAATTCAATATAAATTGGTGAATTTTGGTTTTTGGGTTTTCAAATGTGAGTTTAGAGTATACCGAGTTGCTGTAGGGCTTTATGATGTTAGGCAATGTTGTTGATAATTTAATTTTGTACAAATTTGCCGAAAGAATCATTGGAATTGGACAAACGGTTCAAAAGTTACAACCTATTTAGTAAATAAATGCACATTACAGTTGCGTACTGTAAATAGTACAGTGGGCCAAATCGGGTCAAAATGTTTTTGGATGGTAAAAATGCATGTGGGGTATCAAATGAAAGGTCTGGACGAGCATAAAAAGAGGACTCTACTAACGAGCAAAATAAATAAAAAATTATAAAATACCAAGAGGACTCTACTGACGAGCAAATTAAATGTATAACTCCAACCTTATAATTTTATTCGAATAATTCTATTTAAAAATATATAAAATTTTAATGAAACGTTAAGAAGGAACTCTACTGTTGCTGCTGTCATAGAATTAATTAATTGGTTAAAAAAATTCTAGAAATTAAACCTGATTGGTTGCAATATTAATTGATTTATTAATACTAACAATAAGAGTGTTTTAATATAGGTGTATTTTGGTTTTGGTGTTTTTAAATGTGGTTTTGGAGTATACCGAGTTGCTGTAGGGCTTTATGATGTTAGACAATATTGTAGATTATTTAATTTTATACAAATTTGCCGAAGGAATCATTTAAATTGGACAAACGGTTCAAAAGTTACAACCGATTTAGTAAATAAATGCACAGTACAGTTGCGTACTGTAAATAGTACAGTGGGCCAAATCGGGTCAAAATGTTTTTGTATGGTAAAAATGCATGTAGGATATCAAATGAAAGGTCTTGACGAGCATTAAAAAGTAAAAAGAGGACTCTACTGACGAGCAAATTAAATGTATAACCCTAACCTTAAAATTTTATTCACATAACTCCAGGTAAAAATATATAAAATTTTAATGAAACGATAAGGGACTCTACAGTTGGTGATGTCATAAAATTAATTTATTAGTTAAGAAAATACTAGAAGACACACCTGATTAGTCGCAATATTAATTGATTTATTAATACTAACAATAAGAGTGTTTTAATATAGGTGTATTTTGGTTTTGGTGTTTTTAAATGGGGTTTTAGAGTATACCGAGTTGTGTTAGGGCTTTATGGTGTTAAACAAATTGTTGATAATTTAATTTGTACGAAGGAAGCGTTTAAATTGGACAGACGGTTCAAAAGTTACAACCGATTTAATAAATAAATGCACACACGACGTATTAAAGTAGTTGCGTACTATAAATAGTACAGTGGGCCAAAACGGGTCAAAATCTTTTTATATGGTAAAAATACATGTGGGGTATCAAATGAAAGGTCTCAATGAGTACTATCCAAATATAGTAATAAAAATTTCAGCAAAGCATTAGGGTTACAATTTTTTTAAAAATTAAAATCTCATTTTTTCTGAGATATCAAAATAAACACAGATATTTTAAATATATATATATATATATATGTATATATATATATATATATATATATATATATATATATATATTATTTAAACAACGTAAAATGTTTTAATTAAAACTCTATGTTAACAAATTATTTGTGGAAACACTTAAACTAATTAGCGCTTTAATTTAGTTTCAATTATTTAAAGAAAAACGACAAACATTGGGACTTGATTTTTCCATATTCAATATTAATTACTGGTTGTTCTGTCTTTTGCAACATTTAAATCATTCGATTGATATTAATTATGCACGAGATAAATTTGTAGAATATTTGCTACTGTTTTGTTTGTAGTTATATATCTTTTTAATAATAAAATAATTGCACTATTAGGTTTTTGAATTTTGAGTATAATATTTAGATAGTGCTGATCGAGACCTTTCATTTGATACCCCACATCGATTTTTGCCATACAAAAACATTTTGACTCGATTCGGCCCACTGTACTATATACAGTCAAAAAAATATTGAAAGTAGTTGCGTACTATAAATAGTACAGTGGGCCAAATCGAGTCAAAATGTTTTATATGGTAAAAATGCATGTGGGGTATCAAATGAAAGATCTCGACGAGCACTATACGAAAATCATAATGAAAACCACAATAAAGCAATAGAATAGAGTTTTGTACAAAACATTTATTCGATATCTGATATCATTTTTTGGCAAATTTGCAAGCATACAGACTTGCTGTAAGATTTTTACATAAGAATAAAAAAAAATAATCCTTTCAGATATTTGATATTTCTTAAAAATCAAATTTTTTTAAAGTTTTCAAAATTTTTTAAAGGTTTTGTTACGAGAATTTCCAGCAATTCGCCTTAAGGCACGATGCCATGCATAATTAACTTCCCGTAGAGTAAGTTATTGTAATGGGCCGAAAATCGAAAATGAAAATTTTTGCATTTCTCGCCGTTTTGAAGCTTTCTGAACATTTTTAAAGGGCATACCTCGGAAAACTAACGAATAGGTGTATGTGTGTGTCTTGTATTTTTTCGTCCACGTTTTCGGGCGCACGGATCAACCGATTTGAATGGTTCAAAAAACAATCGATTTCTATTGATAGGGAAAAGAGCTGATTAGTTTTTGGCAAAGGCAGGTCCAGCCGTTACGGAGATACGGAGCAAGAGTGCAGAAAATAGAAATCGAGTTTTGAGAGAACGAAGCATCCGATGTGAATAATTTAAAAAGCATTCAATTAGTAATGATTGGGAGAAGTGTTTATTAGTTTTTGGCAAAGGCTGGCCCAGCCATTTCGAAGATCCGGAGCTAAATGTGTAAAAAATGGCAGTTTTTGAGAGAACTAAGCGTCCCATTTAAATGATTCAAAGGACTTTCTGCTTGTTTCAACAAAATAATTGCTTTTGGAAAAAAAATTTTTGTTTCTAATTTTTTTTTTCAAAAAACATTTTCGTAATTTTGGATTTTTTCTAAAAAATGACCCAGGCTAAGCACAGTCTAAGCGCCATTCTGGTGCAAATATTTACCCAAGTGCGTTTAGACTGTTTATGTACTGGAGCACTTTTCCAATTTTGTGAAAACTGTTGAAAAATGTGAAAATGCCGCCAAGCCAAGCACAGTATAAGTGAAAATGTCGCACGTAATTATTTGCAAGTGCGTTTAGACTGTGACTATACGGAAGCACTTTGTCAATTTTGTGTAAATTTTTTGTGCAACTATTTTTTTGAAATTGAATTCGAAATAAAATGGCGATTGTTAATGTTCTGGAGATAAATTGATTTATTTATAATTTACATTTGATTTGCTCAGATGTAACAAGAAGATAGCAAAAATAATGAAAGTTACAGTATTTGTAATAATAATATATTTGAGAACGTTTAAAATTTCTCGAAAATTTCATTACGGTACGGGAAGTTCCAGCAATATGCCTTAAGGCACGATGCCACATACCACTAGTTTTTTTTTATTGTAATAAAATGTAATTTTAATTTTTCGAAAAAGAAGCAATAATGACTTAAAACCACATCAAGTTAGTTAAGTGATAAAATATTTAGGCATCAAATAAAAACATATATTGCTGTCACATATATCATGTACGTTAATAATTATATTTTAAATTAAAATATTATTTTTTTTTATAATCACCATTAACAATTTCGCACTTGACTGTTACAAAACACCTTTAAAAAAAATCCACTTCACTTACATATTTCCTTCACCTTCATCACACACTAAATTAATTAATCAACCAACAACTAACTAATTAGTATCATGAATAAATCCTCCATTAATTATTTAATAAAATAATTAATCTTTTATTAATCATCGATCATCACCACTATATCGTTTTATTATCGATGATATCGTCGATCTAACATCGACACAAACACCCGCGCCGTTCGACCGTTTTCCAGCGACTGCCGAGCGGCCGCTGGAGTTCCCCACCAGAGCATTTGTTGGCGTTGATTTCGTTTGCGCATGCGGGTGGGGATATAGGGTAAAGTGAAATAAGGCGATGGTTGTGGGATGTGATAGATTGGGGAAGAGAGGGTTGACTGAGGTGGTTTGGAACTTGGGTTGAGGGTTGTTTTTGTATTAAATAGTGGGAAATATTTTTTTTTTGAAATTGAATTCGAAATAAAATGACGATTATTGTTAATGTTTCTGGAGATAAATTGATTGATTTATGATTAACATTTGATTTGCTCACTCAGATATAACAAAATAGTAAAAATAATGAAAGTTACAGTACTTGTTGTAATAATATATTTGAAAACGTTTGAAATTTCTCGAATATTTCATTACGGTGCGGGAAGTTCTAGCAATTTGCCTTAAGGCATGATGCCATACACCACTAGTTTTATATTTATATTATTTTCTGAGATTCTTAAGGCTCACTAGTTAATATAAAACAATTTTTTTTACAAAAATTACAATTTAAAGAAAAGTATAAGCCTTCAATGATTAGTACTCTATAATCGTCGTTAAAAAATAAAAAAGGTTAATTAATATTGTGTGTGTTATATTGACAGTTTTGTAACAAATAAACTTAGGTTAATTTTTTTTAGTACAAGACATTATCGATATTTTTGTCACGGTATTTTTATTTTTTAGCAACGATTATAGAGTACTCATTATGGAAATCTTTTACTTTTCTCTAAATTGCAATTTTTGAATTTTTTTTGTTTAACTAGTGGTTCTTAAATATTTACAATTAGAAAATAATATAAATATAAACTAGTGGTGTATGGCATCGTGCCTTAAGGTAAATTTCTGGAACTTTCCGCACCGTAATTTAAAATTTTTAAAAGCTCACTATTTTTTTCGGAATTTTTTTTTTGAACATTTTTGATAAATTTGAAAACATTCGAAGACTTAGAAATTTTTGACTTCTCGAAAGAGAAGTTTATATTTTCATAAAAAAATCCGATTCGCTAATTTTATGTTTTCTCGACGTTTCAAGCCATTCTGAACCGAATGAAACCAAATTTGGAAAAAGTATGTGTGTGTGTGTATGTGTGTGTGTGTGTGTGTGTGTGTGTATGTATGAACAGGTTTTTTGCCGTAAATCGACGTTTTCTCGAAAACTGCTGGACAAATTTCAAAAATTTAAAAGTCATTCGATGTATCTCGACGAGGACTTGAGTTTGTCAGCTTTGCGCTACGATTGGCCTAGCCGTTTCTTTGTAATTTACAAACAAGTGTAAAACTTATCCAAGTTTTAATTTTCGATCGAATCGACTTTAATTTATTTGTGAATATTTGAGTTTTTTACTTCCCGTAGGGTAAGTTATTGTAAATCGTCTAAAAATCGAAATTGAGTCCTTTTCATATCGTTTATATAGTTTGCTCGTCAGTAGAGTCCCTTTATTATTTTTTATTTCGTCAGTTGGGACTCTACTTTTTATCTATTTTTTCAGTTTGCTTGTCAGTAGAGTTCCTTTTTTGGTTTGCTTATCAGTAAAGTCCCTTTTTATATTGTTTCTGCCCTTTGCTCGTCAGTAGAGTCCCTTTTTATATCATTTCTATATCCAGCTCGTCAGTAGAGTCCCTTCTTTTTATTTCTCAGTTTGTCAGTTGGGATTCTACTTTTTATCTTTTTTCAAATTGCTCGTCAGTAGAGCCCCTTATTTATTTTCGATATCAACTTGCTTGTCAGTAAGATTAAAAAAGAGACTCTTCTGACGAGCTAATTCAAATTTTAATCTAGAAGAATAAAAAAGTCTCTACCACCAAATAAAATAAAACAAGAAAAGGACTCTACTGACGAGCAAATTAAATTCCGATTTATATTATAAAAAGGGACTCTACTGACGAGCAAATTGAGAAAGAAAATTAAATAAGGAACTCTACTGACCAGCAAACAAAATTTTTATACTATGCGAGTCATTATTCTAAATTTTAATAATGAATTTGTTAGAATCAAACCACTTTTCTTAGGCCTATAATATTTTACAAAGAGTACAGAAAATAGAAATAGAGTTTTTGAGAGAACGGAGTATCGGATTTGAATGATCTAAAAAACATTCAATTTGTAATGATTGGCAGAAGAGGTGCTTAGTTATTGGCAAAGACAGGTCATGCCATTCCGAAGATACAGAGCTAAATGTGCAAAAAATGGCAGTTTTTGAGTGAACTAGCGTCCGATTTGAATTATCTAAAAAACTTTATGCTTTTGAGGATACAAAATTATTACATCTTTCCTTATTTTCCATAAAATATTTTTGTAATTTTTGGATTAAAAATTCAAAAAATTTACCCAGGCTAAGCACAGTCTAAGCGCCACTCTGGTACAAATGTTTACCCAAGTGCGTTTAGACTGTGACTATACGGGAGCAATTTTTCAATTTTGTGTAAATTATAGGCAACTATTTTTTGGAAATTGGAAAGTGGAAATTGGAAATTGAATTGGAAATGAAATGGCGATTGTTAATGTTCTGGAGATAAATTGACTCATTTATGATAAAGAAATAAAGAAAGTTACTGTATTTATAATAATATATTTGAAAACGTTTAAAATTTCTCGAATATTTCATTACGGTACGAGATTATATATTTTAATCGTTGATACTTCATATCTTTGCTTCTTTTAGTAATCTACAGTATCGATACTTTCCTACGATATTTTTCTAGCATCGATAATTTAGTTTTTTATAACATATATAAATCTGTTTCAAATCATTCTGAACATACATACTTTTATTTCGATATTTTTTAAATACCGTTATTTTTTGTTTTTTTAATAATCGTATTCTTTTTTTACATGTTGATATATCAATACTTTTTTAATGTCGATTCTTGAAGATTATCGATGTTTAGTTCGATGTTTAGTTAGTTAGAAGATTATCGATTGTTATCGATACTTTTGTGATGACACTTTTTCGACACCGATACTTTGTATAATTTTATACGATCTTTTGTTTATCTTATTTCAATTTTTTTAGGATACTTTCTTTCGATACTGATTGTGACGGACTAATTGCCTCTCACACCTAGTTTTCATATGAGTATACCGAGTTGCTGTATGAAGACGTCTGATTGACGGTTTTGATTTGTTCCCGCACTGTTTAATTTCTGAATTTAATTCGATAACGAAATGAACGAACTGTCAAGTGATTTGATGGAACGATTTTCTTGCATTCTCATCGGGCAACTCGTATTAAACAATTGCAGGCAATTTGTACAATATATTGATACATATATAAATATACAAATATATATATATATATATATATATATATATATATATATATATATGTATATAATTCATATAATAAATAAAAAAAATCTAACAGTGATACATTTCAAATTCTGATTTGAATCTATTTAATTGCAATTTTAAAGTATGCCGAGTTGTTGTACGGCTTTATGATAAGAGATAATATTATAGATAATTTAATTTAGTATAATTTTGCCGAATATTGTATTCACATCGGACGTACAGTTTAGAAGTTACAACATTTATAATAAACAAATGCACAAGCGACTTGTAGAGTAGTTGCATACTATAAATAGTACAGTGGGCCAAAATGTTTTTGTATGGTAAAAAATTGATGTAGGATATCAAATGAAAGGTCTCGACGAGCACTATTCAAAAATCATAATAAAATCTTTAACAAACCAATAGTGTACCAAAAATTATTATCTTTCGATATTGACAATTTTATTTTATATGCTCAATAATTATTTTAAAGTATGCCGAGTTACTGAACAGCTTTGTGTTGTTAGACAATATTGTAGATAATTTAATTTTGTATAAATTTGCTGAATATTTCATTCAAATCGGACGTACAGTTTAGAAGTTACAACATTTATAATAAACAAATGCACAAGCGACTTGTAGAGTAGTTGCATACTATAAATAGTACAGTGGGCCAAATCGGGTCAAAATGTTTTGTATGGTAAATATCGATGTGGGGTATCAAATGATAGGTCTCGACGAGCACTACACAAAAATCATAATGAAAACTATAATAAAGCAATATGGTTCTGTCCAAAAGTATTTTTGTGTATTTTTCTTTTCAATTATATATATATATATATATATATATATATATATATTTATATGTATTTATTATTATTTCAACTTTTAAAATTAGCAAATATTGACATAATTTAGCATAGATCGTTAAATGGCATAAAAAATGCCATTTGATGTTTCACCGCGACATTGGCAAAGAACAGCAATTCATCTATTCCATAAAATTAAAACCAGAAATTCAAGTATTATGCTTAATTCAATATAATTGCAAAAAAAATTAATGCAAATTTGTAGTTTAATATTTGCACAATATTCGGTATATATATATATAAGAAAAAATAAAAAGGCTTTTTTTATACTTCCTTATATTTTTTAATAAAAAAAAGCCTGAGTTAGGTTTAATTTTTTTTAATTTATTTTGCATACGTTTTGTGTCCCCATTTGACTCGTCTTCAATGCATAATTCCAGAGAAAAATATATAATATATAATTTAAAGAAATAATATAATAAATAATTAAAAAAGAAAACAAGCATGAGGTTTCAGTAACTAGGCTAAAAAAGTTCAAAATTTCCAAAATATTACAAACATTTTTTTCTCCAAAATGTAATTTTTTTTTCATAAATTTCACAATTGTCAAAAATCCCCAAAAATGAAATTAAAAAAAAAAATGAATCTTGTTTAAAAAATTCAATTTTTGGTACGGAAAGTTTCAGCAATTTGTCTTAAGACAGGATACACTACTAGTTGTTTTAGTTTTATTTGACAGTAGAGTTTTTTTTTCTTTTAGTTGCACGTCAGTAGAGTCCTTTTTTGACAATAAGTATTAATTGTAAAATATGTAAACGTAATATTTTAGCAATAAATCACTTGAGAAGTAATCTAGTGTCTCATCTTGTCAAAAATTTCAATTAGTTTTTAATTAGCAATACTACTGACAGACAACAGGCTGACTGACGACAGATTGACAGGCACCTTTGACACTCGGACGAGGTCGAATAGATACAACTCGGACTTTAGGAATCAATTTTTGTCTTTTTTCCGAAAATTTAATTATTAAAAGAGAAATCGACGAACTAACAGACTTCTCTGACGAGAAAAGACTTCTCGGACTCTACTGACGAACAAATTAAATATTAATCTATTAGAAGAGAAAGGAACTCTACTAACAAGCAAATTAAATAGTGATTTGATATATAAAAACGACTTGTCTGTGCCTATCTATGTTTCAAAATGTCAAATTTTACCTAATTATTTATCTTCTATATATATAAAAATAAGTCGGGTTTTCCTTCCTGATGAAATAACTCCAGAACGCACGAACCGATTTCGACAATTTTACATTCGTTGGAAAGGTCTCGGCTCCGCAAGGTTTATAGCTAAGAAAATTAGTGGTGTATGGCATCGTGCCTTAATGCAAGCTGCTGAAACTTCACGCACCGTAATTAAAAGTTCGAGTAATGACATTAGTGAGAATTATCAGAATTATGCTTGGTTAAGTCAACAAGCACTTCTTGCCGCAAATAATAATGATGTACACGCACTGAATTTCACCATTCAATCAAAAATTGCTGGCGATTTGGTGACATACCAATGATTCCGGCTGGTCTTCCGTTTGACTTCAAACGATTGCAATTTCCAGTTCGCCTTGCGTTTGCAATAATAAGTCGCAAAACCAATCGCTTAGTGTTTGCGGGATAAATTTCAAACAGATTATTTAGAAAATCATTGTTTTTCACAGGGGCAGTTATACGTTGCCTGTTCACGAGTTGGAATACCATCCGCTTTGTTTGTGTTAACGTCAGACCAAAAAACAAAAAATGTGGTTTACCCAAAGAGCACTTCAATGCAACGGATAATTTGTGGATTTACTTTCATTTACTTAGAGAAGTTCAACTAAAAAACACTTCATCTTTGTAATCGAAATAAATTCTTTACTGTTGTATAATAAAATCAAATTTTTCCTTTTCAAATATAAAACAAACAAAAAATTTTTTCATCTTTCTCACGAAACCATCTGGTGGCGAAACGAAGTTCGTCGGGTTTGCTAGTTGTATATAAAACGATGTTTTAACAAACACATTTTTAACAAGGCATTTAACAAAAATATTTACTGAATATTTCAGTATTTAATAATAATAATAATATTTGCATTTATAAACACAAAATGTAATTTATATTTACAAGATGAGAGTTTCAAAATGAAAGTCGTGAAGTTCATGCAAACTGTTGACAGTTGTGCTTTTTAAAATGGCTCTCATTTCAAAATGTCAAATTTGAAATTATCTATTTACCTATTTATTTATTGACTACATTTTCTTCTTTATTTATTGACTTTATTTAATGACTTGATGTTTTAACAATCCAATGCTTTTAAAAAATATTAAATGAATATTTCAGTATTTAATAATAAAAATCATAATGATCATCACAAATACAAACACAAAATGTAATTTTGAATTTACAAGTTGAGAGTTTTATAATGAGCAATGTGAAGTTGTTGCAAATTTTTGACAGGTGTTCAATATGGCTGACGTTTCAAAATATCAAATTTAAAATTATCTATTAACCAATTTATTTATTGATTACAAAACAATATTATAACAGTAAAATACATTAAAAAAATATTTATTGGAATATTTCAGTATTTAGTAATAATAATAAAAATAATAATAATATTTGCATTTATAATCACAAAATGTAATTTATATGTACTAAATGACACTTTCAGAATGAATTATTGATTTACCACATTATTTCTTGAATATAAAACAATATTATAAATATACAAGGCATTTAAAAAATATTAAATGAAATATTTCAGTATTTATTAATGATAATCATAATAATCTTCACAATTATTAGCACAAAATGTCGTTTCTTACAAGTTGACAGTTTCATAATGAACTTCGTGAAGTTCATGCAAACTGTTGACAGTTGCGCTTTTCAAAATGGCTGACCATTCAAAATGTCAAATTTGAAATTATTTATTTACCTTGAATATAAAACATTGAACGTTTCAGTATTTAATAATAATAACCATAATTATCTTTGTAATTACAAACACAAAATGTAATTTATATTTAAAAGATGACAGTTTCAAATTGAACTTCGTGAAGTTCATGCAAACTGTTGACAGTTTTCAAAATGGCTGATGTTTCGAACTGTCAAATTGTTTTGAATTTAGAATTTTTAATTTATTATTCAATTAAAAGTAAAAACAACAATCTTGCGAGACAATAAATATAAAAAAATAATATAAATATTTCAATATTAATATTTAGTTGTTGCGAATTGTTTTGTATCACTTACACTCAGTTTTTTCTCAATTTTGCAAAGATGCATTCATAACAGTTGTTAATTATTATTAATAGTCATATTTCTAAATAAAACGCAACTTGCAAATGGATGGAGTCGATTGAATATGAAATTAAGTGAAGGCTGACCGGTTTTTAGAAATGACCTTTAAGGCCGTTCGTTTGCTCTCTTATAATATTAAATATATATATATATATATATATATATATAATGTATGCAAATATATATATTACTCACAATGCACGATAATTAATTACTCAAACTTAAAACGATTTCTATGCCTTGTATAAATACCATATGGTTAACTTTAGTACATGCACTAAGTATACAAAATACTCATATAAAATTATTAACTAGTGGTGAATGGTATCGTGCCTCAAGGCAAATTGCTGGAACTTCCCGTACCGTAATGAAATATTCGAGAATTTTAAACGTTTTCAAATATATTATTACAAATACTGTAACTTTCATGATTTTTGCTATCTTGTTTGTTATGTCTGAGCAAATCAAATGTAAATCATAAATTTTAAATCAATTTATCTCCAGAACATTAACGATCGTCATTCATTTCGAATTCAAATACATAAAAAAATAGTTGCCTAATTTTACACAAAATTGAAAAAGTGCTCCCGGATAGTCACAGTCTAAACGCATTTGCAAATAATTCTGTGCGACATTTTCACTTATGCTGTTCTTGGCTTAGCGGCATTTTCACATTTTACAATAGTTTTCACAAAATTGGAATAGTGCTCCGGTACCTAAGCAGTCTAAACGCATTTGGGTAAACATTTGTACCAGATTGGCGCTTAGACTGTGCTCATCCTGGGTAATTTTTTTAATTTTTAACCCGAAAATTACAAAAATATTTTTCGAAAAAGAAATTAGAAATTTTTTTTTCCAAAAGCAATTATTTTATTGAAACAAGCAGTAAATTTTTTAGATCATTCAAATCGGACGCTTAGTTCATTCAAAAACTGCCATTTCTTGCACATTTAGCTCTGTATCTCCAAAACAGCGGGACCTGCCTTTGCCAAAAACTAATCGCATCTTCTTCCAATCATTACAAATTGAATGTTTTTTAGATCATTCTAATCCGATACTCGGTTCTCTCAAAAACTCGATTTGTATTTTCTGCAATCTTTGCTCCGTATCTCCGTAACGGCTGGACCTGCCTTTGCCAAAAACTAATCAGCACATTTCCTTATCAGTAGGGAACGAATGTTTTTCAAACCATTCAAATCGGTTGATCCGTGCGCCCAAAAACTTGGACGAAAAAATGCGGACATACAAAAACACACACACAAACACACACACACATCCATTTAGTTTCTTCTCTCTTTCCTTAAAAATGTTCAGAAACATTCAAAACGTCGAGAAATGCAAAAATTTGCATTTTTGATTTTCGGCTCATTACTATAACTACTCTACGGGAAGTTAATAAAATGTTATTAATATTTTAGTATGTTTCTAATTTTATTTTTAATGATTTTTAATAATACTGTTATGTATAAAGTTTTATTTGGCTTTAAATTCTGTATACAAGTTTTATTTATTTAAAATTGTATACACACATTTTGGTTCTAATTGTTGGTCTCATTCGAATCAGAATGACTTGAAACGTCCAAGAAAAAACAAAATTAGCAAATCGGATTTTTTTTTGGCAAAACAAATTCTCAAAGAAGTTTTTAAGTAGCTTATAAGAGACCAAAAAACAGATCTGATGGTTATCTAAATCTTTAATTACAGTATTAAAAAATTTTATTTATAATATTTATTAATTTAATTTTTATTACTATTTGCTTATATTTTATATCAAATCATATTACGGATATTATTTTCATGTAAATTTTATCCTTTGCACTCTTATTTATTTAAATTTATGTTATTATTTATCAATATTACTAGATGTTAATAATTTAACAGTTGTAATAATTATTGAAATTAAAAAAAAAAAACATTACGCAAATTGCAACGACTAATTAACAAGTTTAATTAAATAGTTAAAAACCATTAAAACCTAACTAATCAATAAGTATTAGCAATTTATTAATAAACTTTGTTAAAGAAGTGTATATTAAGCAGTAAGATTTGCTCACAAAAACTTATTTAATACTATTTTTTACCTTTAGTGTGCGAGTTAAGTTCGCAAATTGCGACCATTAATTAACAAATCTAATTAAATAGTTAAAAACCAATAAAACGTAACTAATTAATAAATATTAGTAATTTATTAATGAATTTTGTTAAAGAAGTGTATATTAAGTAGTAAGATAGATTTGCTCACAAAAACTTATTTAATACTATTTTAAACCTTTAGTGTGCGAGTTAAGTTCGCAAATTGCAACAACTAATTAACAAATCTAATTAAATAGTTAAAAACCAATAAAACCTAACTAATTAATAAATATTAGTAATATTAATAAATTTGTTAAAGAAGTGTATATTAAGTAGTATAAGATTTGCTCACAAAAACTTATTTAATTATTTATTTTTTACCTTTAGTGTGCGAGTTAAGATCGCAAATTGCAACTACTAATTAATAAAACTAATTAATTAGTTAATTATCAAATAAATTTTGCAAAAAAATAAAATATTTTTCAATCGGGCTCGTCCGGGATTTGAACCCGGGACCTCTCGCACCCGAAGCGAGAATCATACCCCTAGACCAACGAGCCATCGTATCGACTTGTGCATAATATCGAACGGTTACTTCTAGAACGTGCGTTGGCTTAATGTACGAGTGTTAGAAATACTCGAACACTGAGGGTAGAAAATTATTAAAGTTTTTTGAGTTTTGAACTAATTATTGCTTAAAAATGTACTAGTTAGAAGAGATGTAAATAATAATTAATTTTTGAAATAAGAAACAAATAGTACAAAATATAAAATTATTTTAAGTATTTTTCAGTACTTTTTTGTTATTTACAGAATTTGATTTCGTTAATATGAGTTGCATTACTGTTATCATTTTATTTTTATTTTAACTTTTTTTTTTCATTTTCTATTCAATTTATTGCATTTTTTTATTTTTATATTTTTTTTGCTCATATCAATTTTGTAAATAAGACATTTAAAGTCTTGATTAACAAAAATAAATTGTAACAAAAAATTAATACGAGTGCTAATGATAAATGAATATTCATTAGTACAGCACTAGTGTACAACTTATTCAAGACTTTAAATTTGTCATTTTTGAACGATTTTTTCTTATTTATTTTGTTTTTTATAATCATTTATTCATTTATAATCATTTTATATAATTATTTTATTATCATTTATAATGGTCGTTACCTTGTGTCGTGTGTGTTGGAAATACTCGAGCACTGAGGGTTGAAAATTAATAAAATAGATTTTATTTAGGATTTGTGATAATTTTGTTTAAAATTGTAAAATATTGAAAGTATAAATGAGGTTATTGTTTTAAAAGTTTTAAAATCCGTGATATTATAGAAATTTTGATTTTTTGTTTGTTTTTTTTATTTTATGTCACTATGACAATTTGAAGTGATAAGACGTTTTTTATAAGTAAGTTTATTTTGATTTTTTAAAATTTCGGAAAAGACTCTACTGACGAGCAAATTTTCTTGAAATAAAATCATCTTGAAAATTAAAACTGAACTCTACTGATGAGCAAACTTAAATTCATAAACAAAAATAGTTAAAACAAAGTAACATATAGAACTGTAAAATGGATTTTAAAAACAGGGACTCTACTTACGATCAAATTAAATAGCATAACGAGTTTAAATTCCACTGTCGAGCAACTTGAATAGCAGAATAGATTTAAAAAAGAGACTCTACTGACGAGCAAATTAAATAGAAAAATGGATTTTAAAAAAAGACTCTACTGACGAGCAAATTAATAGCATGATGAGTTTAAAAAAAAGGACTCTACTGACGAGCAAAATCCGGAACTGCAAAATAGATTTTATAAAAGGACTCTACTGACGAGCAAAATAGATTTAAAAAAAGGACTCTACTGACGAGCAAATTAAATAGCAAAATGGATTTTAAAAAAGGGGTCCATGTATTTCTGAATTTTCTGTTTCCACATTAACTAAAAGTATGTACTTTTGACTCTTTATAATATTTTTTAATTCAATTGTTTTAGTTTCTAAATTTTATTTTTAGTTTCCACTGAATGAAGACTAGGATTATCGAGCTATCCGAAACGTGTAGATTGTAATATAAATTTTTAAAATAAATTTATTAGTCTTTGCTAATATATTATATATATATATATATATATATATATATAAATTATGCACTTGACTGTTATCCAATTACGTCAGAATAATTTATGGCGTCATCGGCCGTGTTTCGCGTGGGACACAATAGATGTGGTTAGCGATAAAATCGTAGGTAGGACATATAATATATTGTATATATGCAATATGTATAGGGCTTTTGTGTTAAAATCTCATTATATTATCAATATATATTATATATAACATAATATCTTCCAAAACCGATAAAAAAAAATCTGTCAATGATGACGCTAATAATTAGTTTGTAAAGATCTGCCAGACTTTTTTTTTCGTAAATAATTGTTGAAACTATATTATTGCAATTTTTTTCATAAACGCATAAAAAATAATGATAACATATAACTAACTAACAACCCAACAATCGTATAAAATTCATTTAAAGTAAAATTTTGTTCCTTAATTTGTTTTAATTTTGTTCATTTTTGTCTATGAAAGAGGCACAACTCTTTCTTGCTGTCAATTCTTGCCACAAAATGGTAATAAAATTTTTAATTTGTTTTATTCAGTTTAATTGAAATTAAATTAAACACTCGATGATTGTTAATTAAAAATTAATCGTTAACTTAAAGCGTGAAATAAATTGTAAAAGTCGTAAAACTGATTCTGATCACATTTGAAAAGGAGATATATACATATATATATATATATATATATATATATATTTATATATATACATATATATATATATATATATATAAATATATAAATAATGTGCTTTGTGTGAAAATTGTCAAGGTTTCTGCTACTTTCAATTTTCTAATTCCTAATAAGGGCTTCTTGAGGTCAACTTTGTAATTTCGATTTGTGTTTGTCGGAATATTTTGCAAATTTTATTAAGTAGCATAAAAGGTAATAGAAACATAGAAATTTAATAATAGAATAAATAAAATTAAAATTAAACCGATGCAGTAAATAATACTATTAAAGAAATATATTTAGATCTTTCATTGGGATTCATACTTTGGTCTTGAGAATGCATAAGATAAAAATAATATAAAAGGTAAAAGATTATTAATACAAGATTTTTTCTTAACATAAAAATAATATGATAAATTTAAATGTTTAATTGTTATTTCTCATAAATTCAAATATTTAATTATTTTATTTTTATTTTTACTTGATTTTTACTTTGATTTTATTGATATTTAAATGTATGAACTGTCAAAACTGTCAAACATGGCGCATGAATAACACGTGACTTATTTGAAGGAAACTCAAATTCAAAATTGATTTATTCATTATTATTTAGAAATTGTTTGTTTTTCAGTTGTACGAGCTTTGGTCTTGTAATCAAGGTTCAAGGTTAATTTGGACAAATTAGATTACAGGCAAAAGTGATATTCGTTTTTATTAGTTTTAAATAAAGCTTGTGTCCAACTGTCAAATATGGCGTAATTGTCTTCAATTGTGAAGTGTGTCGCAAATTTATTGACAGTTCAAACATGTTGACACTTGACTGTCAAATATGGCGCAGGGGTTAATGTTAAATGTGAAGTTAACAATTAGCAATAAATAGTAAACAAACATCATGATAAGGATAGAATTTAATTTAAATATTTAAACTACAACATAAGGATACAATTATTAAGTAATAACTATTTGACTTCAAAGATTTCGATTTTTTACCCTGTCAAAACTGTCAAATATGGAGTCTGAAGCATTTCTGACAGTCGAAACTGTCAAATATAGAATCAAAACTGTCAAATATGGCGTTAAAGATTTTAAAAAACATTTAAACTAGATAACTTTTAATTCAAATACCATCTACAACAAAAAAATACATTAGTTATAATGATATTAATTAATTTATATTAGAACTCATAGTAGTGTTTTCGTCAACCGGAACCCCCAATTCTGTCGGAATGCTGATTTGGAACTGCAGAAGAACCACCAGATAGGTCACCATGGTCGCTAATAACTATTATAACAAAAACAATTATAAATAATAATTATAATATATATATATATATATATATATATATATATATTTTATTATTTTACCGATTTGAATAAGTTTCGGTTTACGTAGAAAAATCCGCCCAAACTGATATTCGATGGATTCATTTCCGTGGCCCTTAAGAACTGGTGGACCTCCGTTTGGCCAGCAATGTTCATCCAGGACAGGTTGACCATTAGGAGCTTCTTTTGGAAATTCGTTTGGACCTTAAAGAATAATTATATAATGAATTTATAAAAGAGGACTCTACTGACGAGCAAACTGAAAGAAAAGAAGGGGACTATACTAAATAGTGACTTAGAAGATAAAATGAAAGGACTCTACTGACGAGCAAATTAAATAGATATCTCGAAAAAAGAAAGAGGGCTCTACTGACGCGTAAACTAATTCTATATAAGAAACTTATAGGGCAATTTTGCTGTAACAAAGCTCATAGCATAGCGTTGTCATGGCAATGCTCTCTTATGCTTGTTCTTGGTATTGAAAATTATGAAAATGTCTATCTATTTGCTGTGCGATCAGGCGTATTTTACGAGTACATATAAACAAACTCAAGAAGAATGTTATGATAACTGCATCATAAAAGATTCTGTTTGCTCGTCAGTAGAATCTTTTTCATATTTTATGCCTCGCATTTGAGATAGCACGTTAGTAAAGTCCTATTTTTTTCAGATTGCTTTTTAATTTATTTTAGTCTTTCATTCTTTCATATCTTTTCATTTCATTTTTTTATATCTCAATTATCATTTAGTCATTCATTTCTTTATCTTATGTCGAATTTCAGTTTGCTCGTCATTAGAGTTCTCTTTTTATCTTATTGCCTATGTTTTAATTTGCTCGTCAGTAGAATTTTTTTCTTGGTATTATGTCGAGTTTGCTTGTCAGTGGGGTCCAGTTTTACTTGCTAATTACTCGTTAGTGGAGTCCTTTTTGCTTCAACATTTAAACTTGGACGTCAGTAGAGTTCTCTTTTCTAATATTTCCAGGTTCAAGTTCGATTTGCTCGTCAGTAGAGTTCGTTTTCCAATCCTTTATTTTGCCAGTTAGTAGAAGAATTTTTTTTTAGTGTTAGTTTGTTTGTCAGTAGAGTTTCTATATATCTTAATCAGATTGCTCGTCAATAGATACTCTTTTTCAGTTTGTTTGTCAATAGTCACATTTTTTATTTTTTTCTTTGATTTTTTGTAGTATTTCTTAGTTTACTCTTCTGTGCTGTTCTTTTTGTTTACTTGGAGTTTTATTTTTTCTCATTTCTATTTGCTCGTCAGTAGAGTCCTTTTTTCTTTTTAATTCTGTTTGCTCTTCAGTAAAAATAATTATTCACCTCTTTAAGAGTTCTTTTTTGCCTTATAATTCTTTACTCCCTTTTTCTAAGAAAGTTTCTTCACTTTCTTAGTTTGCTTGTCAGTAGGGTCTTTTTGCTTTAACATCTTTCATTGCCAATATTGTTCTCTAATTCAAATTAATTTGCTCGTCAGTAGAATTCCTTATCAGATAATTGTTTATAAAAGTTTTGGCAATTTTAAATGTTTTTCAGTAGAGTTCTTTTATTTTTTTGTATTCCGTCCGTCAGTTTCGTGTGCTTTTTCTTAGTGTGCTCATCAGTAGAGTTGCTTTATTTTACATAAAATATTTTTTGTAATTTTGGTAAATTGGTAAATAATTTTGTGCGACATTTTCATTTCTACTGTGCTTAGCTTGGCGGCATTTTCACATTTTCAATAGTTTTCGCAAAATTGGAAAAGTGCTCCGGTACACAAACAGTCTAAACGCACTTGGGTAATTTTTTGAATTTTTAATCCAAAATTACAAAATTATTTTTTGAAAAAAAAATTAGGAACCAAATTTTTTTTGCAATAGCGATTTTTGTTGAAACAAGCAGAAAGTTTTTCAGATCATTCAAATCTGATACTCCGTTTTCTCAACAACTCGATTTCTATTTTCTTCACTCTATGCTCCGTATCTCCGTAACGACTGTACCTGCCTTTGCCAAAAACTAATCAGCATATCTCCTTATCAATAGGAATCGAATGTTTTTTTAAACCATTTAAATCGGTTGATCCGTGCGCCCGAAAACGTGACTGGAAATTTTTATCCATACATACATACAAACAAACACATACACACACACATCCATTAGTTTCTGAGGTATGCTCCTTAAAAATGTTCAGAAACCTTCAAAACGTCGAGAAATGTAAAA
>NW_020538040.1:6242450-6257306 GCF_003426905.1 Ctenocephalides felis
CCTTTTTATTTTTCATCTCAGTTTGTTTGTCAGTAGAGTTCCTTTTTATTTTCTTCTTAATTTACTCATCAGTAAAGTCCCTTTTCCATTTTTATCCTCAGTTTACTCGTCAGTAGAGTTCTTCTGTTATTTAATCGGATCGTCAGTATAATTATTTACTTCTTCTCATATTAACATTTAGTTTGTAGTCTGCTACTAACAGTCCTATAAATATCTTCTAGATTTCTATTTAATTTATTCGTCAGTACAGTTCTATTATTTATCTTCTGCATTTTTACATAATTGCTCGTAAGTAGAATCCCACTTACTAGAATAGAAACACAGTATGTTTGTCAGTAGAGTTATTTTTAATCTGCTCGTCAGTAAAGTTTCTTTTTATTTTCTTTCTCGATTTGCTCGTCAGTGGAGTCTCTTTTTAGTTTTCTGGTCAGTAAAGTCCCTTCTTATTTTCTTATTCGATTTGTTCGTCAGTAGATTTCCTTTTCATTTTTCTCGTCGGCTTGTAAATTTGCTCATCAAAATTTCTAAAAAAAAATGTCATATAAGAGTATAAAAAGAACTCTACTCACGGTCAACTTAAAACAGCATTAAAGTTTTGTGTTTCTTATCGTTTACACTCTGTCCCTTTTTATCATATTTCTCAGTTTGTTCTTGAGTACTGTTGGTTTAAAAAGAAGCACACGAAGAAATTATATACAGAATTTATTGAACACACAGAAATAATAATTTTACATTTGCGAAGATTTGTTGTTTGTTAGGCGGCTTAGACAGAACAGGACGTGCTTGTGTAAAGCGTAGTGCAATTTTAGCATAAGACACTCTCCTACTAGTGGGAGAGGCCGTTATAGAGCGGCGAGAAATTTGAACACAAAATATAATCGTACTGTAACAAAATTCAATCGTAACTGTATATTTATTATTTTCTTTCGCGTCTAAAAAAATTTCACTTCAATAATTCCACTTGCATCTGACTTGTTAACTTCCCGAAGGAGAAGTTTATGTTTTCATCAAAAAATCCGACTCGCTAATTTTATGTTTTCTCGACATTTCAAGCCATTCTGAATCGAATGAGATCACATTTGGAAATAGTATGTGTGTGTGTGTGTGTGTGTGTGTGTGTGTGTGTGTGAACAGATTTTTTGCCGTAAATCGACGTTTTCTCCAAAACGGTTGGACCGATTTCAAAAATTTAAAAGCCATTTGATGTATCTCGATGAGGACTATCGTCTCTGAGTTTTGTGCGGCGATCGGCCGGGCCGTTTCTTTGTAAATTGCAGAAAAGTGAAAAATTTTTCGTCCACGTTTTAGCCCGCAATTCTGAATCGATTCTGAATATTCAAAAACCATTCGATAGATATTGGTTGGGAATCGTGCTGATTAGTTTTTGGTAAAGATCGGCCGAGCCGTTTTCTTGTAATAAAGTTAAAAAAAAAAAAAATTCGACGATTTTTATGATTTTTTTTTGACGGTAGATATCATAGTCTTCTAGATCATACTCAAATATTACGGCCCTGCGACAAGCCGTTTAATTTTAAAAATTCTTCAAAGTTTGCAAAAAGTACTATCGTTTTTTGGCATTTGTCAAGTTAGACCTTTGATCGACATTTTCTCAAAAACGCCTGAAACGATTTCAGGGTTTAAAAGCTATTTGATGTATCTCAATGAGGACTATCGTTTGTCTGTTTTGTGAGACGATCTGCCGAGCCATTTCTTTGTAATTTGAAAAAAAGTGTTAAACTTTTTGTCCACATTTAACCTCAAACTACCGAACCGATTTTAAAAAATCAAAAACTGTTCGAAAGATATTAGTTGGGAATGATGCTGATTAATTTTAGGTGAAAATCTACCGAGCCGTTTTCTTGTATTTTACTGTTGAAAAAAAAATTGAAGCCGATTTTTATGGAACTTTTTTGGCGATATATATCATGGTCTTATAGAACTTACTGAAATATTGCGGCCTTACGGCCAGTAGTTTAATTTTAGAAATTTATCAAGTTTGAGAAAATGATTAGTTTTTTTGATGTTTGTTAAAATTAAAATTAGACAATTTATTTGGTATAACGATAGAGTACTCGGTCTTAATGAACATACCATTAAAGTCCTATGGATTTTAAAAATTATTGATTTTTGAAAATTTGTTTTTAGAAAATACTTCGAGTCAAAGTCAAAGTGTTCGTTTGTTTTCAATTATGTGTAATAAATCCACTCGGAATACTTTTAATGACTCATAAATTAATTTATTTTTTTTTTGATTAAGTCGATTATTTACACATATCGGGAAGTTCATGTAACTTGCCTCAAGGCTAAATACCAAACTAGTTTTGTTTATTTATTACTATCCTTTTTCCCTAGGCTCTCCGCCACATAGGCCCCGCCGCCCTCGTGGCCGACTACCGCGGCCTCTGGCTGCGCCTCAGCAGGATGACCCGAGACACAGGCCTGGCAACCTGCTACACATTCACCTTCATCAACCTCTATCTTTTTCTAATCATAACACTGTCGATCTACGGACTGATGTCGAAGATAAACGACGGTTTCGGCACCAAAGACATCGGTTTGGCCCTGACAGCCTGCTGCAGCGTCTGCCTGCTGTTCTTTATATGCGATGAAGCCCATTATGCATCCAGCAATGTAAGTGATAAAGGATTCATTTGTGTATTTTAAGGATCGATTGTGCTGCATAACAGACAAATGTTATGGCAAGGCTATGTTGCGCTCTGACTTGCATACATTATGCTACTGAATCATACTGAATACTGTCAAAATGTCCATGTGTTATCAAATAATAAGATCGTTTTTTTGACTGTTATGCGACAGAATCAGACCATTAAATGCATTTTTATTTTGCCTTAAGGCAAGTTGCACAAACTTTCCAACAGGAAGAGTTAGTTTTTTTTACCAGTTTACTCATCAGTAGAGTTTCTTAATTATTTTCATTCTCAGTTTACTCGTCAGTAGAGTCCATTCTTTAGTTTGAACGTCAGTAGAGTCCCTTTTTTATTAACTTCCCGTAGTGTAAGTTATTGTAATGGGCCGAAAATCGAAATTGAAAATTTTTACATTTCTCGACGTTTTGAAGGTTTCTGAACATTTTTAAGGAGCATACCTCAGAAACTAAATGGATGTGTGTGTGTGTATGTGTTTGTTTGTATGTATGTATGGATAAAAATTTCCAGTCACGTTTTCGGGCGCACGGATCAACCGATTTAAATGGTTAAAAAAAACATTCGATTCCTATTGATAAGGAGATATGCTGATTAGTTTTTGGCAAAGGCAGGTACAGTCGTTACGGAGATACGGAGCATAGAGTGAAGAAAATAGAAATCGAGTTGTTGAGAAAACGGAGTATCAGATTTGAATGATCTGAAAAACTTTCTGCTTGTTTCAACAAAATAATCGCTATTGCAAAAAAAATTTTGTTCCTAATTTTTTTTTCAAAAAATAATTTTGTAATTTTGGATTAAAAATTCAAAAAATTACCCAAGTGCGTTTAGACTGTTTGTGTACCGGAGCACTTTTCCAATTTTGCGAAAACTATTGAAAAATGTGAAAATGCCGCCAAGCTAAGCACAGTAGAAATGAAAATGTCGCACAAAATTATTTACCAATTTACCAAAATTACAAAAATATTTTATGTAAAATAAAGCAACTCTACTGATGAGCACACTAAGAAAAAGCACACGAAACTGACGGACGGAATACAAAAAAATAAAAGAACTCTACTGAAAAACAATTTAAAATTGCCAAAACTTTTTATAAACAATTATCTGATAAGGAATTCTACTGACGAGCAAATTAAATTTGAATTAGAGAACAATATTGGCAATGAAAGATGTTAAAAGCAAAAAGGACCCTACTGACAAGCAAACTAAGAAAGTGAAGAAACTTTCTTAGAAAAAGGGAGTAAAGAATTATAAGGCAAAAAAGAACTCTTAAAGAGGTGAATAATTATTTTTACTGAAGAGCAAACAGAATTAAAAAGAAAAAAGGACTCTACTGACGAGCAAATAGAAATGAGAAAAAATAAAACTCCAAGTAAACAAAAAGAACAGCACAGAAGAGTAAACTAAGAAATACTACAAAAAAATCAAAGAAAAAAATAAAAAATGTGACTATTGACAAACAAACTGAAAAAGAGTATCTATTGACGAGCAATCTGATTAAAGATATATAGAAACTCTACTGACAAACAAACTAACACTAAAAAAAATAATTCTACTAACTGGCAAAATAAAGGATTGGAAAACGAACTCTACTGACGAGCAAATCGAACTTGAACCTGGAAATATTAGAAAAGAGAACTCTACTGACGTCCAAGTTTAAATGTTGAAGCAAAAAGGACTCCACTAACGAGTAAATTAGCAAGTAAAACTGGACCCCACTGACAAGCAAACTCGACATAATACCAAGAAAAAAATTCTACTGACGAGCAAATTAAAACATAGGCAATAAGATAAAAAGAGAACTCTAATGACGAGCAAACTGAAATTCGACATAAGATAAAGAAATGAATGACTAAACGATAAATGAGATATAAAAGAATGAAATGAAAAGATATGAAAGAATGAAAGACTAAAAATAAATTAAAAAGCAATCTGAAAAAAATAGGACTTTACTAACGTGCTATCTCAAATGCGAGGCATAAAATATGAAAAAGATTCTACTGACGAGCAAACAGAATCTTTTATGATGCAGTTATCATAACATTCTTCTTGAGTTTGTTTATATGTACTCGTAAAATACGCCTGATCGCACAGCAAATAGAAGACATTTTCATAATTTTCAATACCAAGAACAAGCATAAGAGAGCATTGCCATGACAACGCTATGCTATGAGCTTTGTTACAGCAAAATTGCCCTATAAGTTTCTTATATAGAATTAGTTTACGCGTCAGTAGAGCCCTCTTTCTTTTTTCGAGATATCTATTTAATTTGCTCGTCAGTAGAGTCCTTTCATTTTATCTTCTAAGTCACTATTTAGTATAGTCCCCTTCTTTTCTTTCAGTTTGCTCGTCAGTAGAGTCCTCTTTTATAAATTCATTATATAATTATTCTTTAAGGTCCAAACGAATTTCCAAAAGAAGCTCCTAATGGTCAACCTGTCCTGGATGAACATTGCTGGCCAAACGGAGGTCCACCAGTTCTTAAGGGCCACGGAAATGAATCCATCGAATATCAGTTTGGGCGGATTTTTCTACGTAAACCGAAACTTATTCAAATCGGTAAAAATAATAAATATATATATATATTATATATATATATATATATATATTATAATTATTATTTATAATTGTTTTTGTTATAATAGTTATTAGCGACCATGGTGACCTATCTGGTGGTTCTTCTGCAGTTCCAAATCAGCATTCCGACAGAATTGGGGGTTCCGGTTGACGAAAACACTACTATGAGTTCTAATATAAATTAATTAATATCATTATAACTAATGTATTTTTTTGTTGTAGATGGTATTTGAATTAAAAGTTATCTAGTTTAAATGTTTTTTAAAATCTTTAACGCCATATTTGACAGTTTTGATTCTATATTTGACAGTTTCGACTGTCAGAAATGCTTCAGACTCCATATTTGACAGTTTTGACAGGGTAAAAAATCGAAATCTTTGAAGTCAAATAGTTATTACTTAATAATTGTATCCTTATGTTGTAGTTTAAATATTTAAATTAAATTCTATCCTTATCATGATGTTTGTTTACTATTTATTGCTAATTGTTAACTTCACATTTAACATTAACCCCTGCGCCATATTTGACAGTCAAGTGTCAACATGTTTGAACTGTCAATAAATTTGCGACACACTTCACAATTGAAGACAATTACGCCATATTTGACAGTTGGACACAAGCTTTATTTTAAAACTAATAAAAACGAATATCACTTTTGCCTGTAATCTAATTTGTCCAAATTAAACCTTGAACCTTGATTACAAGACCAAAGCTCGTACAACTGAAAAACAAACAATTTCTAAATAATAATGAATAAATCAATTTTGAATTTGAGTTTCCTTCAAATAAGTCACGTGTTATTCATGCGCCATGTTTGACAGTTTTGACAGTTCATACATTTAAATATCAATAAAATCAAAGTAAAAATCAAGTAAAAATAAAAATATAAATAATTAAATATTTGAATTTATGAGAAATAACAATTAAACATTTAAATTTATCATATTATTTTATGTTAAGAAAAAATCTTGTATTAATAATCTTTTACCTTTTATATTATTTTTATCTTATGCATTCTCAAGACCAAAGTATGAATCCCAATGAAAGATCTAAATATATTTCTTTAATAGTATTATTTACTGCATCGGTTTAATTTAATTTTATTTATTCTATTATTAAATTTCTATGTTTCTATTACCTTTTATGCTACTTAATAAAATTTGCAAAATATTCCGACAAACACAAATCGAAATTACAAAGTTGACCTCAAGAAGCCCTTATTAGGAATTAGAAAATTGAAAGTAGCAGAAACCTTGACAATTTTCACACAAAGCACATTATTTATATATTTATATATATATATATATATATATATATATGTATATATATAAATATATATATATATATATATATATATATGTATATATCTCCTTTTCAAATGTGATCAGAATCAGTTTTACGACTTTTACAATTTATTTCACGCTTTAAGTTAACGATTAATTTTTAATTAACAATCATCGAGTGTTTAATTTAATTTCAATTAAACTGAATAAAACAAATTAAAAATTTTATTACCATTTTGTGGCAAGAATTGACAGCAAGAAAGAGTTGTGCCTCTTTCATAGACAAAAATGAACAAAATTAAAACAAATTAAGGAACAAAATTTTACTTTAAATGAATTTTATACGATTGTTGGGTTGTTAGTTAGTTATATGTTATCATTATTTTTTATGCGTTTATGAAAAAAATTGCAATAATATAGTTTCAACAATTATTTACGAAAAAAACAGTCTGGCAGATCTTTACAAACTAATTATTAGCGTCATCATTGACAGATTTTTTTTTTATCGGTTTTGGAAGATATTATGTTATATATAATATATATTGATAATATAATGAGATTTTAACACAAAAGCCCTATACATATTGCATATATACAATATATTATATGTCCTACCTACGATTTTATCGCTAACCACATCTATTGTGTCCCACGCGAAACACGGCCGATGACGCCATAAATTATTCTGACGTAATTGGATAACAGTCAAGTGCATAATTTATATATATATATATATATATATATATAAATATATTAGCAAAGACTAATAAATTTATTTTAAAAATTTATATTACAATCTACACGTTTCGGATAGCTCGATAATCCTAGTCTTCATTCAGTGGAAACTAAAAATAAAATTTAGAAACTAAAACAATTGAATTAAAAAATATTATAAAGAGTCAAAAGTACATACTTTTAGTTAATGTGGAAAACAGAAAATTCAGAAATACATGGACCCCTTTTTTAAAATCCATTTTGCTATTTAATTTGCTCGTCAGTAGAGTCCTTTTTTTAAATCTATTTTGCTCGTCAGTAGAGTCCTTTTATAAAATCTATTTTGCAGTTCCGGATTTTGCTCGTCAGTAGAGTCCTTTTTTTTAAACTCATCATGCTATTTAATTTGCTCGTCAGTAGAGTCTTTTTTTAAAATCCATTTTTCTATTTAATTTGCTCGTCAGTAGAGTCTCTTTTTTAAATCTATTCTGCTATTCAAGTTGCTCGACAGTGGAATTTAAACTCGTTATGCTATTTAATTTGATCGTAAGTAGAGTCCCTGTTTTTAAAATCCATTTTACAGTTCTATATGTTACTTTGTTTTAACTATTTTTGTTTATGAATTTAAGTTTGCTCATCAGTAGAGTTCAGTTTTAATTTTCAAGATGATTTTATTTCAAGAAAATTTGCTCGTCAGTAGAGTCTTTTCCGAAATTTTAAAAAATCAAAATAAACTTACTTATAAAAAACGTCTTATCACTTCAAATTGTCATAGTGACATAAAATAAAAAAAACAAAACAAAAAATCAAAATTTCTATAATATCACGGATTTTAAAACTTTTAAAACAATAACCTCATTTATACTTTCAATATTTTTACAATTTTAAACAAAATTATCACAAATCCTAAAATAAAATCTATTTTATTAATTTTCAACCCTCAGTGCTCGAGTATTTCCAACACACACGACACAAGGTAACGACCATTATAAATGATAATAAAATAATTATATAAAATGATTATAAATGAATAAATGATTATAAAAAACAAAATAAATAAGAAAAATCGTTCAAAAATGACAAATTTAAAGTGTTGAATAAGTTGTACACTAGTGCCGCATTAATGAATATTCATTTATCATTAGCACTCGTATTAATTTTTTGTTACAATTTATTTTTGTTAATCAAGACTTTAAATGTCTTATTTACAAAATTGATATGAGCAAAAAAATATAAAAATACAAAAAATGCAATAAATTGAATAGAAAATGAAAAAAAAAGTTAAAATAAAAATAAAATGATAACAGTAATGCAACTCATATTAACGAAATCAAATTCTGTAAATAACAAAAAAGTACTGAAAAATACTTAAAATAATTTTATATTTTGTACTATTTGTTTCTTATTTCAAATTAATTATTATTTACATCTCTTCTAACTAGTACATTTTTAAGCAATAATTAGTTCAAAACTCAAAAAACTTTAATAATTTTCTACCCTCAGTGTTCGAGTATTTCTAACACTCGTACATTAAGCCAACGCATAGTATCTCAACGCACGTTCTAGAAGTAACCGTTCGATATTATGCACAAGTCGATACGATGGCTCGTTGGTCTAGGGGTATGATTCTCGCTTCGGGTGCGAGAGGTCCCGGGTTCAAATCCCGGACGAGCCCGATTGAAAAATATTTTATTTTTTTGCAAAATTTATTTGATAATTAACTAATTAATTAGTTTTATTAATTAGTAGTTGCAATTTGCGATCTTAACTCGCACACTAAAGGTAAAAAATAAATAATTAAATAAGTTTTTGTGAGCAAATCTTATACTACTTAATATACACTTCTTTAACAAAATTTATTAATAAATTACTAATATTTATTAATTAGTTAGGTTTTATTGGTTTTTAACTATTTAATTAGATTTGTTAATTAGTTGTTGCAATTTGCGAACTTAACTCGCACACTAAAGGTTTAAAATAGTATTAAATAAGTTTTTGTGAGCAAATCTATCTTACTACTTAATATACACTTCTTTAACAAAATTCATTAATAAATTACTAATATTTATTAATTAGTTACGTTTTATTGGTTTTTAACTATTTAATTAGATTTGTTAATTAATGGTCGCAATTTGCGAACTTAACTCGCACACTAAAGGTAAAAAATAGTATTAAATAAGTTTTTGTGAGCAAATCTTACTGCTTAATATACACTTCTTTAACAAAGTTTATTAATAAATTGCTAATACTTATTGATTAGTTAGGTTTTAATGGTTTTTAACTATTTAATTAAACTTGTTAATTAGTCGTTGCAATTTGCGTAATGTTTTTTTTTTTTTAATTTCAATAATTATTACAACTGTTAAATTATTAACATCTAGTAATATTGATAAATAATAACATAAATTTAAATAAATAAGAGTGCAAAGGATAAAATTTACATGAAAATAATATCCGTAATATGATTTGATATAAAATATAAGCAAATAGTAATAAAAATTAAATTAATAAATATTATAAATAAAATTTTTTAATACTGTAATTAAAGATTTAGATAACCATCAGATCTGTTTTTTGGTCTCTTATAAGCTACTTAAAAACTTCTTTGAGAATTTGTTTTGCCAAAAAAAAATCCGATTTGCTAATTTTGTTTTTTCTTGGACGTTTCAAGTCATTCTGATTCGAATGAGACCAACAATTAGAACCAAAATGTGTGTATACAATTTTAAATAAATAAAACTTGTATACAGAATTTAAAGCCAAATAAAACTTTATACATAACAGTATTATTAAAAATCATTAAAAATAAAATTAGAAACATACTAAAATATTAATAACATTTTATTAACTTCCCGTAGAGTAGTTATAGTAATGAGCCGAAAATCAAAAATGCAAATTTTTGCATTTCTCGACGTTTTGAATGTTTCTGAACATTTTTAAGGAAAGAGAGAAGAAACTAAATGGATGTGTGTGTGTGTTTGTGTGTGTGTTTTGTATGTCCGCATTTTTTCGTCCAAGTTTTTGGGCGCACGGATCAACCGATTTGAATGGTTTGAAAAACATTCGTTCCCTACTGATAAGGAAATGTGCTGATTAGTTTTTGGCAAAGGCAGGTCCAGCCGTTACGGAGATACGGAGCAAAGATTGCAGAAAATACAAATCGAGTTTTTGAGAGAACCGAGTATCGGATTAGAATGATCTAAAAAACATTCAATTTGTAATGATTGGAAGAAGATGCGATTAGTTTTTGGCAAAGGCAGGTCCCGCTGTTTTGGAGATACAGAGCTAAATGTGCAAGAAATGGCAGTTTTTGAATGAACTAAGCGTCCGATTTGAATGATCTAAAAAATTTACTGCTTGTTTCAATAAAATAATTGCTTTTGGAAAAAAAATTTCTAATTTCTTTTTCGAAAAATATTTTTGTAATTTTCGGGTTAAAAATTAAAAAAATTACCCAGGATGAGCACAGTCTAAGCGCCAATCTGGTACAAATGTTTACCCAAATGCGTTTAGACTGCTTAGGTACCGGAGCACTATTCCAATTTGTGAAAACTATTGTAAAATGTGAAAATGCCGCTAAGCCAAGAACAGCATAAGTGAAAATGTCGCACAGAATTATTTGCAAATGCGTTTAGACTGTGACTATCCGGGAGCACTTTTTCAATTTTGTGTAAAATTAGGCAACTATTTTTTTATGTATTTGAATTCGAAATGAATGACGATCGTTAATGTTCTGGAGATAAATTGATTTAAAATTTATGATTTACATTTGATTTGCTCAGACATAACAAACAAGATAGCAAAAATCATGAAAGTTACAGTATTTGTAATAATATATTTGAAAACGTTTAAAATTTCTCGAATATTTCATTACGGTACGGGAAGTTCCAGCAATTTGCCTTGAGGCACGATACCATTCACCACTAGTTAATAATTTTATATGAGTATTTTGTATACTTAGTGCATGTACTAAAGTTAACCATATGGTATTTATACAAGGCATAGAAATCGTTTTAAGTTTGAGTAATTAATTATCGTGCATTGTGAGTAATATATATATTTGCATACATTTATATATATATATATATATATATATATATATTTAATATTATAAGAGAGCAAACGAACGGCCTTAAAGGTCATTTCTAAAAACCGGTCAGCCTTCACTTAATTTCATATTCAATCGACTCCATCCATTTGCAAGTTGCGTTTTATTTAGAAATATGACTATTAATAATAATTAACAACTGTTATGAATGCATCTTTGCAAAATTGAGAAAAAACTGAGTGTAAGTGATACAAAACAATTCGCAACAACTAAATATTAATATTGAAATATTTATATTATTTTTTTATATTTATTGTCTCGCAAGATTGTTGTTTTTACTTTTAATTGAATAATAAATTAAAAATTCTAAATTCAAAACAATTTGACAGTTCGAAACATCAGCCATTTTGAAAACTGTCAATAGTTTGCATGAACTTCACGAAGTTCAATTTGAAACTGTCATCTTTTAAATATAAATTACATTTTGTGTTTGTAATTACAAAGATAATTATGGTTATTATTATTAAATACTGAAATGTTCAATGTTTTATATTCAAGGTAAATAAATAATTTCAAATTTGACATTTTGAATGGTCAGCCATTTTGAAAAGCGCAACTGTCAACAGTTTGCATGAACTTCACGAAGTTCATTATGAAACTGTCAACTTGTAAGAAACGACATTTTGTGCTAATAATTGTGAAGATTATTATGATTATCATTAATAAATACTGAAATATTTCATTTAATATTTTTTAAATGCCTTGTATATTTATAATATTGTTTTATATTCAAGAAATAATGTGGTAAATCAATAATTCATTCTGAAAGTGTCATTTAGTACATATAAATTACATTTTGTGATTATAAATGCAAATATTATTATTATTTTTATTATTATTACTAAATACTGAAATATTCCAATAAATATTTTTTTAATGTATTTTACTGTTATAATATTGTTTTGTAATCAATAAATAAATTGGTTAATAGATAATTTTAAATTTGATATTTTGAAACGTCAGCCATATTGAACACCTGTCAAAAATTTGCAACAACTTCACATTGCTCATTATAAAACTCTCAACTTGTAAATTCAAAATTACATTTTGTGTTTGTATTTGTGATGATCATTATGATTTTTATTATTAAATACTGAAATATTCATTTAATATTTTTTAAAAGCATTGGATTGTTAAAACATCAAGTCATTAAATAAAGTCAATAAATAAAGAAGAAAATGTAGTCAATAAATAAATAGGTAAATAGATAATTTCAAATTTGACATTTTGAAATGAGAGCCATTTTAAAAAGCACAACTGTCAACAGTTTGCATGAACTTCACGACTTTCATTTTGAAACTCTCATCTTGTAAATATAAATTACATTTTGTGTTTATAAATGCAAATATTATTATTATTATTAAATACTGAAATATTCAGTAAATATTTTTGTTAAATGCCTTGTTAAAAATGTGTTTGTTAAAACATCGTTTTATATACAACTAGCAAACCCGACGAACTTCGTTTCGCCACCAGATGGTTTCGTGAGAAAGATGAAAAAATTTTTTGTTTGTTTTATATTTGAAAAGGAAAAATTTGATTTTATTATACAACAGTAAAGAATTTATTTCGATTACAAAGATGAAGTGTTTTTTAGTTGAACTTCTCTAAGTAAATGAAAGTAAATCCACAAATTATCCGTTGCATTGAAGTGCTCTTTGGGTAAACCACATTTTTTGTTTTTTGGTCTGACGTTAACACAAACAAAGCGGATGGTATTCCAACTCGTGAACAGGCAACGTATAACTGCCCCTGTGAAAAACAATGATTTTCTAAATAATCTGTTTGAAATTTATCCCGCAAACACTAAGCGATTGGTTTTGCGACTTATTATTGCAAACGCAAGGCGAACTGGAAATTGCAATCGTTTGAAGTCAAACGGAAGACCAGCCGGAATCATTGGTATGTCACCAAATCGCCAGCAATTTTTGATTGAATGGTGAAATTCAGTGCGTGTACATCATTATTATTTGCGGCAAGAAGTGCTTGTTGACTTAACCAAGCATAATTCTGATAATTCTCACTAATGTCATTACTCGAACTTTTAATTACGGTGCGTGAAGTTTCAGCAGCTTGCATTAAGGCACGATGCCATACACCACTAATTTTCTTAGCTATAAACCTTGCGGAGCCGAGACCTTTCCAACGAATGTAAAATTGTCGAAATCGGTTCGTGCGTTCTGGAGTTATTTCATCAGGAAGGAAAACCCGACTTATTTTTATATATATAGAAGATAAATAAATAGGTAAAATTTGACATTTTGAAACATAGATAGGCACAGACAAGTCGTTTTTATATATCAAATCACTATTTAATTTGCTTGTTAGTAGAGTTCCTTTCTCTTCTAATAGATTAATATTTAATTTGTTCGTCAGTAGAGTCCGAGAAGTCTTTTCTCGTCAGAGAAGTCTGTTAGTTCGTCGATTTCTCTTTTAATAATTAAATTTTCGGAAAAAAGACAAAAATTGATTCCTAAAGTCCGAGTTGTATCTATTCGACCTCGTCCGAGTGTCAAAGGTGCCTGTCAATCTGTCGTCAGTCAGCCTGTTGTCTGTCAGTAGTATTGCTAATTAAAAACTAATTGAAATTTTTGACAAGATGAGACACTAGATTACTTCTCAAGTGATTTATTGCTAAAATAATACGTTTACATATTTTACAATTAATACTTATTGTCAAAAAAAGGACTCTACTGACGTGCAACTAAAGAAAAAAAAACTCTACTGTCAAATAAAACTAAAACAACTAGTAGTGTATCCTGTCTTAAGACAAATTGCTGGAACATTCTGTACCAAAAATAGATTTTTTTAAACAAGATTCAATTTTTCTTTTTTGAATTTGATTTTTGGGAATTTTTGACAACTGTGAAATTTTTGAAAAAAAATTACATTTTGGGAAAAAAATGTTTGTAATATTTTGAAATATTTTGGAAATTTTGAACTTTTTTAGCCTAGTTACTGAAACCTCATGCTTGTTTTCTTTTTTAATTATTTATTATATTATTTCTTTAAATTATATTTATTATTTTTCTCTGGAATTATGCATTGAAGACGAGTCAAATGGAGACTCAAAACGTATGCAAAATTAATTAAAAAAAATTAAACATAACTCGGGCTTTTTCTTATAAAAAAATGTAAGGAAGTACAAATAAAACCTTTTTATATTTTCTTATATATATTTAAAAGATATTGTGCAAATATTAAACTACAAATTTGCATTAATTTTTTTTGCAATTATATTGAATTAAGCATAATACTTGAATTTCTGGTTTTAATTTTATGGAATAGATGAATTGCTGTTCTTTGCCAATGTCGCGGTGAAACATCAAATGGCATTTTTTATGCCATTTAACGATCTATGCTAAATTATGTCAATATTTGCTAATTTTAAAAGTTGAAATAATAATAAATACATATAAATATATATATATATATATATATATTATATAATTGAAAAGAAAAATACACACAAATACTTTTGGACAGAACCATATTGCTTTATTATAGTTTT
>NW_020538040.1:6258306-6272230 GCF_003426905.1 Ctenocephalides felis
TTGAATAAAATAGACAAACTAATATTATTAAGTAATATATTAACGGGACGCTACTGACGGGCAAAAAATGAAATGGGAAGAAATAGGTGAGAAAGGAACTATACCGATGAACAAACCAAGAAAGAAAATATGAAAGGACGACTCTACTACCGAGCAAACCAGAAAAAATTGACTCTACTGACAAGCACATGATAATTTAAAAAAAAAAAAAGAAACTCTACTGATGAGTAGTCTGGAAAAGAAAATAAAAATGGACTCTACTGACGAGCAAACTACTTTAATTACTAAGGAAACTTGACTATGTAGAAATATTAAGAGAAAGAAACTCTACTGACAAGCAAATAATAATTTCAAAACAAAAAGACTCTTCCCAAAAGAAAATAAAAAAGAAACTTTTCTGTCGAGCAAATATTAAAGATTTATTGTATCTTGTTCGAAACAGGACTCCACTTATGAGCAAACCGAAAAAGAAGTCAAAAAGGGACTCTACTGACAAGCAAATTAAATTAATACTAGAAAAAAAATTAGGGAGAAGGGACTCGCTCTACTAACGAGCAAATGATAAGTATAAAACAAAAAAAGAACGCTCCTTAAAAATAAGTAAAAAATAGACCCTACTGACGAGCAAACTACAAAATGAAGTAAAAATGGATTCTACTGACGAGCAACATAAAAAAGAAACTTAACTGACGGGTAACCCAAGAAAGAAAATGAAAGAGAGACTCTACTGACGAACAAACTAAATTAGGACTACAGAAAAATATTAAAGGAGAAGGACTCTACTGACAACGCAATAAAAAATTTAAAACAAAAAGAGACCTACTGACGAGCAAATTGAGAGAAAATAAGGAAAGGATTCTATTGACAAGTTAATTAAATACTCATCTGAATGACAAAAAAATAACTCTACTGACGAGCAAATGATAAATTTAAAACGAAAAAGAACTCTACTTAAAAGTAAATAAAAATGAGACTCTACTGACAAGCAAACTAGAAAATAAAATGAAAGTGAACTCTACTGACGAGCAAACCGAAAAAGTAAATAAAAAGGGACTCTACTGACAAACAAATTTGTAAATTCTATCAGAAAAAAGTCATTTAAAGAAAAAACAACTCTACTGGCGAGCGAACTCGAAAAATATTGGTAAAATGTTATTTAAGAAAAAAAAGAAAAACCTACATTTTTAAAATGTCATTTTACGAATAATTTCTCGTCAGTAGTCCTTTTCTTCTAAAAGGACATTTGACTTTTCATGTTACTCATAATTTCCAAATTTGTTCGTCAGTAGAGTCCTTTTTAGTAAAATGACCATTTAGTATTTGTATTCGAAATTGCTCGCCAGTAGAGTTTTTTTTTTAATCTGATATTCTGAATTTAAAAAAATTCTTAGAAGTTTGTTTTTTCTATAAAGATTCTAATTACTTAAAAAAACATACATTACGAAAACAAAAACTTTATCAGTGGGGTCGACTAAATTAGAACGACAAAAAAATAGATCAAAGTGACTGTACTGACGACTAAATATAAAAAGTATATATTAGGGTAAAAATTTGAAATTTAAATCTTCTACGTTCTACGTTTACGTGCAGCCATTTTGTTTCAACTCGGTTTGTTATTCAATTATAAATTTTAAACAATTTTTTCAGTGTAATTTTATTCTAAAAGTTACAAATTGTTATATACAGATTTGTAAAGAATTGTATCAACTTTCTAATGATATATAATAGTATATACACGTTTGAACAAATTGTTAAAGAAATTTGTCGGAATATGAAAAAATGTAACCTGCAGACATATTGGTTTACCAAAATGGCGTCATACGACTTTGTGTTCAATGCTAAAGTTTAAATATGCTTCTAATTCAATTTTGTTTGAAAAGTTATTAAACGATATATACACATTTGTAGATAATTTCATTAGCTTTCGAACGATATATAATAATATAAACATGTTTAAACAAATTCTTAAAAAAAATTGTCGCAATATGAAAAAATGTAACCTGCAGACTAATTTGTTTACCAGAATGGCGTCAAACGACTTTGTGTTTAATGTTAAACTTTAAAAATTCTTTTAATATAATTTTGTACTAAGAGTTTTAAATTGTTATACACAGATTTGTAGAACAATTTTATCAGCTTTCATTTGATATATAATAATATATACTTGTTTGAACAAATTGTTAACAAAAAATAGCAAAATGTAAAAAAATGTAATTAAAATTTATATTTTCCCTTACCTCGGATCGACTTCCAGCTGCTTCGCCAGCTCCAGCATATACTGCATACATATCGTCTGATGTGCAACATGCTCCATCAGATCGTGCTTCTCCTCCATCTCCAGATTGATACACCAGATAACCAGATAATTAGCCGTGTTCTCGCAAACCAGATGGGTGTGCTCCTGCAGATACTTCTTGGAATCATCGTACCTAGTGTTAGAACGAAATATCGATTATTGAGTAAATGTCGATACTTTGCTTTCGGAATATCGAAAACTGTTTTTCATAATCTCTCATACCAGACACCTCTGTCTGACTGAGATATGAAAACAATGTATATATATATATATATATATATATATATATATATATATATATATATATATATATATATATATGATTTAGTAGTTAATTTTGATGTTGAAATATATGAGTGAGTTCTTGAGGGCGATACATCAAACAAAGAAAAGCCAAAGATTTATAAAATAATCTTTATTTCCAAACGTTTCGACATTCAATTTAATGTCGTCATCAGTGGATCTAAAAACAGTATGAAAATTAGCATATCTAGGTAATTATAATATATGTGGATTGGTAAAGTAACTATACAATAAGAGAAAAATTAACAAACAGCAACACTTAACAACAAACCAAATATAAAAGATAGGAAAGGTAGTAGAGACTAGAATTAAATAAATAATTAAAAAGTATAGGCAGAAATATTTAAGTACACTCATATAAACCTACGCATATATACATATATATACATACACATATACGTTTATATGAGTGTACTTAAATATTTCTGCCTATACTTTTTAATTATTTATTTAATTCTAGTCTCTACTACCTTTCCTATCTTTTATATTTGGTTTGTTGTTAAGTGTTGCTGTTTGTTAATTTTTCTCTTATTGTATAGTTACTTTACCAATCCACATATATTATAATTACCTAGATATGCTAATTTTCATACTGTTTTTAGATCCACTGATGACGACATTAAATTGAATGTCGAAACGTTTGGAAATAAAGATTATTTTATAAATCTTTGGCTTTTCTTTGTTTAATGTATCGCCCTCAAGAACTCACTCATATATATATATATATATATATATATATATATATATATATATATATATATATATATATATATATATAAATAAACTAGCAAACCCGACGAACTCCGTTTCGCCATCAGACGGTTTTGTGAGAAAGATGAAGGAATTTTTTGTTTGTTTTATATTTGAAAAGGAAAAATTTGATTTTATTGCACAACAGTAATGAATTTATTTCTATTCTATTAGTTTTTTAGTTGAACTTCTCTAAGTAAATGAAAGTGAATCCGCAAATTATCCGTTTCATTCAAGTGCTCTTTGGTAAACCACATTTTTTGTTTTTTGGTCTGACGTTAACACAAACAAAGCGGATGGTTTTCCAACTCGTGAACAGGCAACGTATAACTGTCCATGTGAAAAACAATAATTTTCTAAATAATCTATTTGAAATTGATCCCGCAAACACTAAGCTATTAGCCTTGCGACTTGTTATTGCGAACGCAAGGCGAACTGCAAATTGCAATCGTTTGAAGTCAAACGGAAGCCCAGTCGGAATCATTGGTATGCCACCAAATCGCCAGCAATTTTTGATTGAATGGTGAAATTCAGTGCGTGTACATCATATCTCTTGGCGGCAAGAATTGCTCGTTGACTTAACCAAGCATAATTCAGATAATTCTCACTAATGTCATTACTCGAATTTTTAATTACGGTGCGTGAAGTTCCAGCAGCTTGCATTAAGGCACGATGCCATGCACCACTAATTTTCTTAGCTATAAACGTTGCGGTGCCCGAGACCTTTCCAACGAATGCAAAATTGTCGAAATCGGTTCGTGCGTTCTGGAGTTATTTCGTCAGGAAGGAAACCCCGACTTATTTTTATATATATAGAAGATAAAATAAAATATTAAAAAAAAAATTAAAAAATAGTGAGTACTTTTCCTATCGATTTTTTAGCTCGATCTATTTGCCAATATCGATTCTTTTCGTCGATAGTACTCAAAAAGAATCGACAGTGTAATCTATGAAACCACTCATTTTGCGAAATGCAATGCAATAGTCTCTCTAGGTGGTCATAACTGTTCAAAGAAGTGCCAAAAAATGACCCCGAAGGGTCATTAGTCTCAGAATTTATTGCTCAAAAACCCAAAATGAATATGACCACACTAATAAACTAGTTGGTATTGGTATTTAGCCTTGAGGCAAGTTACATGAACTTCCCGATATGTGTAAATAATCGACTTAATCAATAAGAAATAAATTGATTTATGCGTGATTAAAAGTATTCCGAGTGGATTTATTACACATCATTGAAACGAACGAACACTTTGACTCGGAATATTTTCAAAAAGCAACAATTATTATATTTGAACCAGTTTCCGTAGGATTATAATGGTTTAGTACGTATATTTATTAAGACCAAGTACTATATTGTTATACCAAATAAATCGTCCAATTTTAATTTTAGCTAACGTCAAAAAAACTACTCATTTTGACAAATTTTGATGAATTTTTAAAATTAAACTACTTGTCGTAAGGCCGTAATATCACAGTAAGTTCTATAAGACCATGATGTATATCGCTAAAAAAAGTTCCATGAAAATCGGCTTAAATTTTTTTTCAACAGTTAATTACAAGAAAACGGCTCGATAGATTTTCACCTAAAACTAATCAGCATCAATCCCAACTGATATCTTTTGAACAGTTTTTGATTTTTTAAAATCGGTTCGGTAGGATGAGCTTAAATGTGGAAGAAAAGTTTAACACTTTTTTTCAAATTACAAAGAAACGGCATCGCAGATCGTCGCACAAAACTGACAAACGATAGTCCTCGTCGATATACATCAAATGGCTTTTAAATTTCTGAAAACGGTTCAGGCGTTTTTGAGAAAACGTCGATGAAAGTTCTAATTTTGATAAATTCCAAAAAAACGATACCAATTTTTGCAAACTTTGACGAATTTTTAAAGCTAAACCAGTTGTCGTAGGGCCGTAATATTTTAGTATGATCTAGAAGACTATAGTATCTTCCGTCAAAAAATAATAATTAAAATCGTCGAAAAAAATTTTTTAACACTTTATTACAAGAAAACGGCCCGGCCGATCTTTACCAAAAACTAATCGGCACGATTCCCAACCAATATCTTTCGAACGGTTTTTGAATTTTCAAAATCGATTAAGAATTGCGGGCTAAAACGTAGACGAAATTTTTTTCACTTTTTTGCGATTTATAAAAAAACAGCTTGGCCGATCGTCCCACAAAACTGACAAACAATAGTCCTCATCGAGATACATCGAATGGCTTTTAAATTTTTGAAATCGGCCCAGCCGTTTTCGAGAAAACGTCGATTTACGGCAAAAAATCTGTTCACACACACGCACACACACATACACACACACATACTTTTCCCTTGAACTTGGTCTCATTCGATTCAGAATGGCTTGAAACTTCGGGAAAACATAAAATTAGCAAATCGGATTTTTTGATGAAAACATAAACTTCTCCTTCGGGAAGTTAAAAAATTTTTTTTTAAATTTTCAAAAACTCGAGGGATGATGACGCAATCGCGAGATGCTTGCCAGACCGGCACTTTCTTAATGTACCGATAATAAAATATCATTAAAAAAAATTTTAGCTCTGAGAAAACATGTTAGTCAAATAGTTCTTTGGCTCTTAGACTATAGTGTTAAAATACTCAATATCGATCTTTTGCCTCGATACTGCTAACACTAATCGTAAACTAGATGTAAGTGGAATTCTGTCTTAAGGCAATTAGGGCATCGTGCCTTAAGGCAAATTGCTGGAACTTCCCGTACCAAAAATTATTATTTTTTTTAAAAACGTTTAACATTTTTGAAAAAATTTTACTTTGAAAAAGATTTTTGAGAAACTATAAATTTGACAAAAAATTACTTTTTTTTGAGAAAAAAATTTTTTTTTTGAAAACAAAAAATTTTTTTGAAAAAAAAAATGTTTTCTTCATTTTGACATATTTTGGAAATTCTGAACTTTTTTTCAAAGCAATCGCACTGCTTGAACTGCATAGAGACAAAATATAAAGCGCGTAAGCGCCGCGTCACTGTATAACGGGTAAACATTGGTACGGAACCCATAGGAATGTAAACAAAATTTATACTTATTGTTAAAATCTCTATAAAATATCTGATAATTTGATGTGCATAAATCTAATGATCATTTTTGACCGCCAAATGGCATTTTTTTTTACTTTTTTCATTAGATCTCCGAAACCGCTAGACCTGCCTTTATGAAAATTTGATCGATTCTTCATCTTGTCAATATAAGTAAAATGTTTTTTGAATTATTAAAATCGGACGCTTAGTTCTCTCAAAAACTGCAATTTTTTACATATTTAGCTCCGTATCTTCGAAATGGCTGGACCTGCCTTTGCCAAAAACTAATCAGCTCTTTTCCCTATCAATAGGAATCGAATGTTTTTTGAACCATTCAAATCGGTTGATCCGTGCGCCCTAAAACGTGACTGGAAATTTGTATCCACACATACATACATACACACACACACACACACACACACATCCATTTTTTCTGAGGTATGCCAAAACGTTCAGAAACCTTCAAAACGTCGAGAAATGTAAAAAATTTCGATTTCGATTTTTGGACGATTACAATAACTTATCCTACGGGAAGTTAATAAATAAAAAATAATCTAGAAAAAAGGAACTTACCTCCTCATCATCCCAAAGACCTTCAACTCCTTCTCATACTTCTTAATAAACTCTCTCATGTTAGCCTCGCGTTGCTCCTCCGTTAAATTATCCTCCTTAGGCTTCACTTGTTTATTTATTACAGTTTTCTCGAATCCTGATTTACTTATAGTATCCACATTCCAAGGAGTCGTCTTTTCCTTTTTCTTGATCTCTTCCTCCTTCTGTTTGAGTTTTTCGGCTTCCATTTCGAGGTTGGCTAAGGATTTTTTCAGATCCTCAATGTCGCCCCCAGATGTAGATTTTAATTTCTCTTGTATTTCGGTTCGTTTGCGCTCGTTTTCCTTCTTGGTTTTCTCGTGCTCCTCGAGCTCCTTCTGCATCTGCTCCATGCGTTCGACCCGGGCCTGGTGCCGCCAACGGAATAGGGATGGTGTGTCGATGTTTGGGTGGGTTTCGTCTTCATCGTCGGAGATCTGGTAATAAAAAAATAAAATAATTTTTTTTTGAAAGAATGAAAAAAAATGGTAAAATGGTGATAATAATTGTGTATACTGAATTGAAGGTTTAAGGTTTGGCGAGTGCTTGCCGTGTCGTCCAAACCTCACACAAGGTTTTCTAGTGCGTTTTTGGTTAGGCTGGGTTGCGCATGGTGAGCGTTACGAAAATAAAGTAAGGACTCGATTGACGTAAAAACGAAGGAATTAAATGGAAAAGGGACTCTACTGACGGGCAAACTAATTTGGGAGTGTGGAAAAATATTAGAAGACTTTAATAACGAGCAAATAAAAATTCTAAAACAAAAAAGAAACTGTACTGACAAGCAAATATTAATGTTGAGACAAAAATGCTGAAGTAAAACAGGACTCTACTGACAGGCAAATAAAAAATCTAAAACAAAAAAGAACTCTACTGACCGAGCAAACTAAATTAGCGCCGAGGAAAAAATTAGGAGAAAGGGACTCTACTGACGAGCAAATGATAATTCTAAATAGAAATAGGGACTCTATTGACGAGCAAATGAAAATTGTAAAACGTAAATGAGACTCTACTGACGAGCAAATTAAATTGAAACTGGGAGAAAAATATTAGGAGAGAGTGACTCTACTGACGATCAAAATGAACATACGAAATAAAATAATAAAGAAAGTCTACTGACAAGCAAATGCAAATTCTAAAACAAAAAAGGGACATTACTGACAAAACTAAATTGGGACTGGCAAAAAATATTAGAGTAATGGACTCTACTGACGAGGAAATATTAATGTTGAGACAAAAATGCTAAAGTAAAAAATGACTCTACTGACGAGCAAGCTAAATTAGTGCTGGAGAAAAATATTAAGAGAAAGGGACTCTACTGACGAGCAAATAAATTTTTTAAAAACAAAAAAGTGACTCTACTGACAAACAAATATTAAGACTAAGAGAGAAATGTTAATGAAAAAGGGACTCTACTGACGAGCGAACGAAAAAAAAAATTAATATGAAATCTATTGATATGCAAAATCAAAAATAAAATTAAAAAGGGACTCTACTGACGAGCTGACTAAGTTAGGACCAGAAAATAAATTAAGAGAAAGGGACTACGTCAGCTGACGAGGCAATAAACATTGTAAAACAAAAAAAAAGGACTCTACTGACAAGCAAACTAAATTAGGACTGGGGAAAAAATAGGAGAAAGGGTCTCTACTGACAAGCAAATAAAAATTTTAAAACAAAATAGGGACGAGTAAATTGAGAATGAAAATGAAAAGGGGCTCTACTGACGAGCAAACTGAAAAAGAAAATACAAAAAGGGACTCTACTGCCGAGGAAAGTAAATAATTATATACAAAATAAATAAAGAACTCTACTAACGAACAAAAAAAACAAGAAATCTTTTCTGTTTAAGAAAGCTAAAGAAGAAAATGGAAAAGAGACTCTACTGACATGCAAACTAAAGAAAAAAATGAAAAAGAAACTCTACTGAGGTGCAATTTAAAAAAGAAAATGAGAAAGGGACTCTATCGACGAGCAAATTGGAAAAGAAAACTAGTGGTGTATGGCATCATATCTTAAAACAACTTGCTGGAACTTCCCGTACCGTAATTTAAAATTTTTGTAAAGTTTGGAAAAGAAAAATTAGATTTTATTTGAGAATTTTAATTTTCTCGAACATTTTTGAAAAAACTTTTCAAATTTGAATATTAAAAAAAACACATTTTTTAAAAATCATGAAATTTGTTAAAATACTGCTTTTAAAAAAAAACTTGGGAAATTTTTGAAAAACTGATATTTTTTGAAAATTTTGAAAATTCTTAAAAGTTTTCGATATCCATTTGTGTCGCATGATCCTGATCGTCAAAAATATCTGATTCATCATCGCCAAATGGTATTTTTTTTAATGTTTTTTACTGGATCTCCGAAACCGATGTACCTGCCTTTCGAAAAATCAATAAAAAATGCTTTTTGAATAATTTAAATTAGATACTCTGTCCTCTCAAAAAATGTTTTCTGAATCATTTAAATTGGATACTCTGTTCTCTCAAAATCCGATATTTTTGCATCCAAACACACACACACACATACATTTTCTCTAACGATAAGGTATGCAAAAATGTTCAGAAGGTTTTGAAACATAAAGATGTACAAACATTTTCAAATAAATTTTATTGTAATTACTCTAACTAAAGGTTAACTTCGAGAAGTTAATTGAAAATTTGAGATCTATAAACAGTATAAAAGGAACTTAGGTTCATCAAGAACCTGTAAATAACTTATACTTAATTTATAGACAGAAAACAAGAAGGATGAATTTAGCGTTTTTAAACAAATCTCTATATAGTTTTAATTAGAAATATGCAGTATAATATTTAATTCTGTACAAACATCCTAAATATGCTTTATTAATCTGTCAAGCGATGTAAAAGTTACCATATTGAATAAATACAGAAAAGATGCAAATTGTCTACGATCATAATTGCTGTAATATAAATAGTACAGAGGACAACTTAGTTCTTATTCGATTTCATTAAATTTATGTCATATATAATGAAAAATATGTAAAATAGTACTTTTTATCAAGAGATTTATAAAGTTCTTATCAATATTGTGAAAAGCATTATCAAAGCAATACAAATTTCAAAGCTGTAAGATAACTATCACAATAAATAAATTTATTGTTTTTACATTCAGTTAAGCAAACGGTATACAGCTATCGAATATGGTTTTCAACAATTTTACTTTAGTTACTTATTACAATCAAGTTTTGGCAAGATTATTAATTATGACTTGCTTATGGTTAAATAAAAGAATGAAGAGAACTCTTTAAAGAAACCAAATAGTTTCTTCACGCTATTAAACAATCTAAATACCTTGAAATTAGTGTTATGAAATGCTAGATTTAAAAATTGTCAAACCTGCTCAATAGTAAATAAATTGAAATGAAGCAAACAATTACTTATGTTGTGACTCGAAGTAACAATAGCCAATGTAGAAAGTCTACATGGTTGTTAAAATGGGTTTGAGTTTGACTATTATAATAATATAAACAAATTGAAGTATACACTTATGCCAACCATACTTATATAAACTAAATCATCCGGTGGATAAATTTGTTGACATAATCCAAGACTCCAGTACATGTCGATAAGCAAAACTAGCATGTTGCACAAATTCAAACAAAACCTTGTTTACAAAACCTCATAAACACATCTGTACAAACATATATCCCCATAATTATCTTCTACCTATTATATCTATTACAATTCCTTTAAAGACTACGCCTCAAAAACAAACCTCCTAACCTAACCTAAAAAAAAACTTTCAAACGTCATTTAACAAATAAATACAATAATTTACCTCAATATTTTTCCATTTGCTGTAATCCACCATCGTGTTAATTGATATTATCTATTATTTTCGCCAGTAAAATGGGTTTTTGTAAACAAATTCACTACAATTCCAGAATATTCTTGTTTGATGTTTCAATTTCTTTGTGAATGTTATTTTTCTTGAGAAATGATAAAGGAGTTGGAATAAGTGGCGCTAGATGGCGGTAATGGAAATTTGAAATTAACGTTTGAATTTTGACAACTGTCAAATAATAATTGATTGAATGAATTTGTCCGATTGTTTTTATTTTATTTTAAATTGTAATTTAATATTCTAAACTGCTTTATTTTTTAATTTGAAGTGCTAAAATATTGTCATATAATGCAATAGTTTTCCCAAATCATTCAGACGTTATAATGACATTCTAGGTTATGTTTGCATTTCTGAACTAGTCGGAAGTGGCATTTAGCCTTAAGGCAAGTTGCACGAACTTCCCGATAAGTTCAATAATTGACTTAATCAATCGAAATTAAAATTTAGATATTTATATAAAGTTAGTTCAACTGTTTATTTCAAAAATAAATATTACATACAGTAAATAGTTCATTACTGGATTGTAGAAATAGAAAAGTATAATCTGAAAATACAATTAATTTTAAGAGAAACTAGTGGTGTATGGCATCGTGCCTTAAGACAAATTGCAGGAACTTCCCGTACCGTAACGAAATATTCAAGAAATTTTAAACGTTTTCAAATATATTATTACAAATACTCTGTAACTTTAATTATTTTTACTATCTTGTTTGTTATATCTGAGCAAATCAAATGTAAATCATAAATCTCCAAAATTTATCTCCAGAACATTAACAACGTTCGTCATTTCGAATTCAATTTAAAAAAAAAATTAGTTGCCTAATTTTGCACAAATTTGAAAAAGTGCTTCCGTATAGTCACAGTCTAAACGCATTTGCAAATATTCTCTGTGCGACATATTCACTTATACTGTGCTTAGCTTGGCGGCATTTTCACATTTTTCAATAGTTTTTTTTCACAAATTGGAAAATTGCTCCAGTACATAAACAGTCTAAACGCACTTTCGAATATATTTGTACCAGAGTGGCGGTTAGACTGTGCTTAGCATGGATGATTTTAAATTTTTTGAATTTTTAATCCAAAATTACAAAAATATTTTATGGAAAATAAAAAAGACGTAATAATGTTTTTATTTCCCAAAAGCAATTGTATTGTCAATATAAGCAGAGAGTTTTTTAAATCATTTCATTTTCACTGTCAAAATTATTGGTTGATAGAATTTGTCCGATTGTTTTTATTTAAATTGTACTTTGTATTTTAAACTGCTTTTATTTTAAATTTAAAGTGATTTAATTTAAAATGCCAAAATATTGTCGTCTAATAAACTAGTTTTTAGTTTTCCAAAGCTATTAGACGATGTTACACACATTCTAGGTTATGTTTGTGATTGTATATTACTCGAAATAATGGTTTTAAAATTTTTATAAGTATATAGCGTTATATTTAATTGAAATATTTCTAATGAACAAGTAATATTTTACTATAAGACGACAAAACTAATTCTTAACAATTTAAAATAAAAATATTAGAGGATTCTGCCTTACAACAGACAAATGTTATGGCAAGGCCATGTTGCGTTCCAACTTCCATACATTATGCTACTGAATCATACTGAATACAGTCAAAATGACATGTATTTGTTGTGGATTCAGGCGTTTTACACATTAACTGCAACGTCACTCGTATGTTATGAAGCTGGGTCTGAAAGATCCTGTTATCTAAGATCGTTCTTTTCACATTTGTGCGGTTTCTGTGTTTTGTTTTCTATCTCACAATCTGATAAATACGCCTGACTGCATAGCAACCGCATGGCTTTTGTCAATATTCAGTATAGAAAGTTCTTCATAATATGACCATGCCATAACATTGGTCTGTTATGCGTCAGAATTAGTCCAAAAATCTCAATTAGTTGCAACTTATCTTAAAGCAAAAATGCAACTTACAACTAGTTTTGCTTATTAATTATTTATCAGAAAGTTGACTTTCTGCTTTGTTTCAGATTATTAGTCAGTAGAGTTCTTTCTCTTTTTTCAGTTTCCTTAAAAGATTTTGTTACTTGATGTTTACATTTATTACGTAATTTCACGTCAGTAGAGTCCCTTTCTCAATTGAAAATCTTAATTTGAAATTTTTGCAGTATTAAGCAGTTTGTTCGTCAGTAGGGTTCGTTTGTCAGTATTTTACACACAGCATTATAATTATGACTCATGCCTTTATTTGATGATATTTAATTAACTTGTCTGTAGAGTCCTTTTCTTATCTCCTAGTTGTTGATATTTAACTTGCTCGTCAGTAGAATCCTTTTTATCTTTTTGTAATGGACGTCCATTAATCACGTGAGCGAGCTTTTAAGGATTTTGTAATTGTAATTACAGTGCACATGACACTTGTGTTTGTATGTCCTAAAATTGTTCTAAATTTTATTAATTTATACAATTCAACGCATTTTGCAGGAGGTTTAATGCATCTATTTATATTAACAAAGAACGGCTTGGCTGATCATCGCACAAAACTGACAAACGAAAGTCCTTATCGAGTTACATCTAAAAGGCTTTTAATTTTTGAAATCGATCGAGTCGTTTTTGAGAACACTTTGACGAAAGATGAAAAATCAGCTCAAATTCACACACATATTTTTTCCAAATTCGGTCTCATCCGATTCAGAATGACTTGAAACGTTTAGAAAATGTAAAATTAGCCGAAATTAGAACCTGATATTTGTTATAAATATGCATGAGCACATTAACCCTTAAATTTTTACCCACCTACCTTTTCTTCAACTCCAAAATTTTATTTTTTCATTTATTCGTTTTAGAAAATAAATAACTTTTTGGTCAATATATGTTTTTGACTTCGTTTTAGTCCAGATTTTTGAATTTTTGAAAACTTTAAATTTAATAAAAAAAAAACAATTTATTTTTATTAAGAGATGTCTAGCCACTTTTTCAAATTTTGGGTTCAATTTTCTTTAGTTTATTCCTAGATATTGAAAACAAAAAGGTTAACATCAACAAAACTAGATGCAATTATTGATTGATTATTGCATAATCTCATTGCACA
>NW_020538040.1:6273230-6308002 GCF_003426905.1 Ctenocephalides felis
AATGAAAATGGACTGTACTGACGAATAAATATAAATAAAACTAGTGGGGTGTATGGCATCGTGCCTTAAGGCAAATTGCTGGAACTTCCCTTACCAAAAAATTTTTTTTTAAAAAAGATTAAATTTGTTTTAAACTTTGAAAAAAATGACATTTTTGGATGAAAAACTTTTGGAAAAAATGTTTTCAATTGCCAAAATGTCATTTTTTTAAAGGTATGCCAAAATGTTCAGAAACCTCTGAAACGTAAAGATAAATAAAAAATTTCATTTTTGATTTTTTTGCGTCCTACGGGAAGATCATAAAAATAAAAAAGAACTCTACTGACGAGCAAACTGAAATAATAGAGAAAAGAAACTCTATTGACAAACGAGCCAACTAAAAAAGAAAATAAATAATAGACTTTACTGACGAGTGAACTAATAAAAGTGACTCTACTGACGAGCAAATTGAAATAAAAGACAATTAGAGGGCTCTAGTGACGAGCAAACCGAATTTCGAAATGAAAAATAAATGGTATTTTACTGTCAAGCAAAAAAAAAAATAAAACGAACAAAACAAATTTATAGTTTTTTTTTAAATTCACTCTATTGAAGAGTAATCTGAATAACACTTTCTTTAAAAATAATACAGAATCAGAAAAAAAAAACTGATAAGGAACTCTAAGGACGACAAAAAACAAAAAATAAGGAACAAATGAGACTCTACTGACAAGAAATTAAATAATTCTTTTACATTTGACATTGGTGCAATTATCTTATTTCATTTCATCTTTATAAGATAAGAGCAGAATTTTAACTTTACTAACTTTGACATCGAGAAAAACAGTTCGAAACTTTTCCGATTCGTTATTATTCGACATCGAAACCTCCATAGGACTTCGAGTCACTCTTAAATAATTCTCACCACTAAATTGCGCCATTATAAAAAATTAACAGACTCACTAATAATAAATAACTAGTAATATTTTAAATTAGAATTAGATTAAAAATAATTTTTAATTATTATTAAATAAGCACACTTAGTTCAGAATTATATTAACAAATAATTTAATGAGAATTAAGAAATAGAATAAAAATATTATATAATTTTATGTAATAAAATTAAATTAATGAAAATATTTATTATTATTAAAAACTATTATTACTACTCTTATATTTAGCAATTATACTATTATACTACTTTATTTTAATATTTATAATATAATTTATTATATTATTATTATTTCTCTTTATTGTGATTATTTATTACTATTATTTACTAATTTATTTACTATTATCAGACATTAATTATATTATTATCATTTATTTTAATTATTATTATTTATTATTCACTATTAATATTATTTAGAATTATTACTTATTTCAATATATTTTTAACTCTTTCAATTTACTATTATTATTAATTTATTATTATTATATTAATTTATGATATTATTTATTAGTAATGTTATTATTTATTATTTCACTATGTTTCATTACTATTATTATTATTTATTATTATTTATTTATTAATATTTTTATTTATTTTTATTTATTATTATTATTACTTTTTATTATTGACCGATTGAGTTTTTTTTTGTTTCTGAAGTGTTGCCAAAGAGTGTTCGTTGTTAATTAAAAATTACAAATGTCGTTAGTAATTACCTGTAATTAACTGATTAATTAAATATTTGATGATATATCGATTATAGGAATTGTGCAAACATGACCGTCGATCTAGTGTAAATATTTATGAAGGAGATTTATGAATTTTTAAAAGGAGTTTGGAATTTATTTGTTACAAGGTCTAGAAAAGGATATATATATATATATGAAGTACATATTTACATATATTTATATATATATATATATATATATATATACTAGCTGTCCCGGCACACATTCTTAGGCCATGAAACATATTTCTAGAAAATATTTAGTATAAAAGTATCGACTATTTGCTAATGTGGAATATAAGTATTAGGGGCAGCTAACAAATAATATTTAAATAGTTTACCCAATGCAACGAATGTCATATATAAACGTTCATGGGTCATTTTAATTTAGTTCTAGCCTAAAGTGAAACTAATTTTATTTAATTGAATTGGCATATTTAGATATTCAATTCACATATTTACGGTTTTTGCAATAATTTAGATATTACGGCGCTTTGCAATAATTATTTTTCAATTACGAAGCAAAATCCAAACAATTATTTTTGAACAATATTGTGATTTGCCCAGAGAATCGAGTGAAATTTCAAAAATTCTTTGAAAAAAATTACAGCTTTGTCATAAGTTTGTATGATGTCTAGTTTCCTCTCAAAAATTTTTGTATTTTTAGATTATAATATTTTCCATTGTGCAATGAGATTATGCAATAATCAATCAATAATTTGCATCTAGTTTTGTTGATGTTAACCTTTTTGTTTTCAATATCTAGGAAATAAACTAAAGAAAATTGAACCCAAAATTTGAAAAAAGTGGCTAGACATCTCTTAATAAAAATAAATTGTGTTTTTTATTAAAATTTAAAGTTTTTCAAAAATTCAAAAAATCTGGACTAAAACGAAGTCAAAAACATATATTGACCAAAAAGTTATTTATTTTCTAAAACGAATAAATGAAAAAATAAAATTTTGGAGTTGAAGAAAAGGTAGGTGGGTAAAAATTTAAGGGTTAATGTGCTCATGCATATTTATAACAAATATCAGGTTCTAATTTCGGCTAATTTTACATTTTCTAAACGTTTCAAGTCATTCTGAATCGGATGAGACCGAATTTGGAAAAAATATGTGTGTGAATTTGAGCTGATTTTTCATCTTTCGTCAAAGTGTTCTCAAAAACGACTCGATCGATTTCAAAAATTTAAAAGCCTTTTAGATGTAACTCGATAAGGACTTTCGTTTGTCAGTTTTGTGCGATGATCAGCCAAGCCGTTTCTTTGTTAATATAAATAGATGCATTAAACCTCCTGCAAAAATGCGTTGAATTGTATAAATTAATTAAAATTTAGAACAATTTTAGGACATACAAACACAAGTGTCATGTGCACTGTAATTACAATTACAAAAATCCTTAAAAGCTCGCTCACGTGATTAATGGACGTCCCATTACAAAAAGATAAAAAGGATTCTACTGACGAGCAAGTTAAATATCAACAACTAGGAGATAAGAAAAGGACTCTACAGACAAGTTAATTAAATATCATCTTAGAAATTAAAGAAAAACTACATCACAATGAAATAAAGGCATGAGTCATAATTATAATGCTGTGTAAAAATACTGACAAACGAACCCTACTGACGAACAAACTGCTTAATACTGCAAAAATTTCAAATTAAGATTTTCAATTGAGAAAGGGACTCTACTGACGTGAAAATTACGTAATAAATGTAAACATCAAGTAACAAAATCTTTCAAGGAAACTGAAAAAAGAACTAGCTGTAAGTGGAATTCTGTCTTGAGGCAATTATGACATCGTGCCTTAAGCAAATTGCTGGAACTTCCCGTACCGTAACGAAATGTTCGAGGAATACTGAATGTTTTCAAATAGATTATTATAAATATTTATAAGAATTTTATAAACTGAATTGCAGAGTTGAAATTATTTGTAAAGTATATTAGAACTACGTATAGTCAGAATTAAAAATAAAATCTGAAATATTTTCGATATACACAAAACTTTGTATCCACACATACATACACACACACACACACACACACACACACACATCATTTTTCTGAGGTATGCCAAAACGTTCAGAAACCTTCAAACGTCGAGAAATGTAAAAATTTTCAATTCCGATTTTCGGCCCATTACAATAACTTACCCTACGGGAAGTTAAAAAGAACTCTACTGACTAATAATCTGAAGCATTAATTAATATATAAATATAAATATATTTGTATTCTATTCTATTTATATATTCTATTAGTATTCTGATACGTATAAATAATTAATAAACAAAACTAGTTGTAAGTTGCAACTAATTGAGATTTTTGGACCGATTCTGACGCATAACAGACCAATGTTATGGCAAGGCTATGTTATGAAGAACTTTACTAATACTAATTATTGAGAAAAGCCATGCGGTTTCTGTGGAGTCAGGCGTATTTCCAATGTTGTCTGATAGAAAACATAACACAGAAACCGCACAAATATGAAAAAACGATCTTAGATAACAGGGTCTTTCTGACCCAGCTTCATAACATACGAGTGACGTTGCAGTTTATATGTAAAACGCCTGAAAGCACAGCAGCCACATGGACATTTTGACAGTATTCAGTATGATTCACCATAATATGTGGAAATTGGAGCGTAACATGGCCTTGCCATAACATTTGTCTGTTGTAAGGCAGAATCCTCTAATATTTTTATTTAAATTGTTAAGAATTAGTTTTGTCGTCTTATAGTAAATTATTACTTGTTCATTAGAAATATTTCAATTTAAATATAACGCTATACTTATAAAAATTTTAAAACCATTATTTCGAGTAATATACAATCACAAACATAACCTAGAATGTGTAACATCGTCTAATAGCTTTGGAAAACTAAAAACTAGTTTATTAGACGACAATATTTTGGCATTTTAAATTAAATCACTTTAAATTTAAAATAAAAGCAGTTTAAAATACAAAGTACAATTTAAAATAAAAACAATCGGACAAATTCTATCAACCAATAATTTTGACAGTGAAAATGAAATGATTTAAAAAACTCTCTGCTTATATTGACAATACAATTGCTTTTGGGGATAAAACATTATTACGTCCTTTTTTATTTTCCATAAAATATTTTTGTAATTTTGGATTAAAAATTCAAAAAATTTAAAAAATCATCCATGCTAAGCACAGTCTAACCGCCACTCTGGTACAAATATATTCGAAAGTGCGTTTAGACTGTTTATGTACTGGAGCAATTTTCCAATTTTGTGAAAAAAAACTATTGAAAAATGTGAAAATGCCGCCAAGCTAAGCACAGTATAAGTGAATATGTCGCACAGAATTATTTGCAAATGCGTTTAGACTGTGACTATACGGAAGCACTTTTTCAATTTTGTGCAAAATTAGGCAACTAATTTTTTTTTTAAATTGAATTCGAAATGACGAACGTTTGTTAATGTTCTGGAGATAAATTTTGGAGATTTATGATTTACATTTGATTTGCTCAGATATAACAAACAAGATAGTAAAAATAATTAAAGTTACAGAGTATTTGTAATAATATATTTGAAAACGTTTAAAATTTCTTGAATATTTCGTTACGGTACGGGAAGTTCCTGCAATTTGTCTTAAGGCACGATGCCATACACCATTAGTTTTCTCTTAGTTGTATTTTCAGATTATACTTTTCAATTTCTACAATCCAGTAATGAACTATTTACTACTGTATGTAATATTTATTTTTGAAATAAACAGTTGAACTAACTTTATATAAATATCTAAATTTTAATTTCGATTGATTAAGTCAATTATTGAACTTATCGGGAAGTTCATGCAACTTGCCTTAAGGCTAAATGCCACTTTCGACTAGTTCAGAAATGCAAACATAACCTAGAATGTCATTATAACGTCTGAATGATTTGGGAAAACTATTGCATTATATGACAATATTTTAGCACTTTAAATTTAAAATAAAAGCAGTTTAGAATATTAAATTACAATTTAAAATAAAAACAATCGGACAAATTCATTTTACTATTTTGACAGTTGTCAAAATTCAAACGTTAATTTCAAATTTCCTTTACCCATGCCGCCATCTAGCGCCACTTATTGCAACCTCTTTATCATTTCTCAAGAAAAATAACATTCACAAAGAAATTGTAACATCAAACAAGAATATTCTGGAATTGTTGTGAATTTGTTTACAAAAACCCATTTTACTGGCTATAATAATAAATAATATCAATTAATACGATGGTGGATTACAGCAAATGGAAAAATATTGAGGTAAATTATAATACTTTTCTGTTAAATGACGTTTGAAAGTTTTTTTTTAGGTTAGGTTAGAGGGTTTGTTTTTGAGGCGTAGAAAGGAAGATAATAATATGAAATATATAATTATATGAATATATATATATATATATATATATATATATATATATATATGAATTATATGTTTGTAGATATGGTTTTATGAGGTTTTGTGCAAAAGGGTGTGTATGAATTTGTGCAACTTGCTAGTTTTGCTTACCGACATGTACTAGAGTCTTGGATTATGTCAACAAATATATATTAAGTATGGATTGACCTAAGTATGTACTTCAATTTGTTCTGTGTACACATTGGAACAATGTGGTGACTCCTTAAATCGTTCACTATTTCTTTCAAAGCCTTTGACATTAGTTTTTGCTTCTCGGGATGTACACTGCTTATAAGATTTTTGTAACAACTATGTGTACTCTTTACGTTAGTTGCTATTCAAAAGCATAACATTAATACTTATTTGCTTTCTTATTTTAAACTCGATGAACTGATTATTGAACAGAGTATGATTTTATCCTAATGTTCTAATATTAATGGTTCAATTCTCGAAGCTGTTATATTAAAATATTAAATTAACTGTAATTGTGATTTTTTCAAAATAGTAAAATCACAGATACGTTTGATATTATATCTTGCTTTTAACTCGTTTGTATATATATATCTTGTTTTTAATCATGCTCATACACAATTATGGTTTTTGTAACAACTATGTGTACTCTATACGTTAGTTGCTAATTATAAACACAACATTAATGATTATTTGATTTCTTATTTTAAACTCGATAAACAGATTGTTGAATGAAATGATTTTATTATGATGTTCTAACTTTAGTGGTTAGTTTCTAGAAGCAACTATTTGTATATTAGTAATTTATTCATGTATGCACCTCATAAATCATAATAATAATAAAATATTAATTCATCTTAAATTGAGATTTTTCCAAAATAGTATAATCACAGACACGATTGATATTATATCTTAATATAATAATATATTATATTTTAATCTTTATCAAGTTATAAAGTTGTGTATCTCAATTTGTATTTATTGTTTCTCAATTTATATAAAACTTTTTTCTGTAAAGTGAGAACAATGTCAAAAATGAAGAGCATATTGTAAAGTTAAAATACTTTTCTAGAGTCAAAAGTAATCTTCTATATATATAAAAATAAGTCGGGTTTTCCTTCCTGACGAAATAACTCCAGAACGCACGAACCGATTTCGACAATTTTGCATTCGTTGGAAAGGTCTCGGCCTCAGCAAGGTTTATAGCTAAGAAAATTAGTTGTGCATGGCATCGTGCCTTAATGCAAGCTGCTGGAACTTCACGCACCGTAATTAAAAATTCGAGTAATAAAAATAATCAATAATTGTTTTAAATAATTGCAAATAAATTATCTTCTATATATATAAAAATATAAGTCGGGTTTTCCTTCCTGACGAAATAACTCCAGAACAAACCGATTTCGACAATTTTGCATTCGTTGGAAGGGTCTCGGGCTCCGCAAGGTTTATAGCTAAGAAAATTGTGGTGCATGGCATCGTGCCCTAATGCAAATTGCTGGAACTTCACACACCGTAATTAAAAATTCGAGTATTAAAAATAATCAATAATTGTTTTAAATAATTGCAAATAGATTATCTTCTATATATATAAAAATAAGTCGGGTTTTCTTTCCTGATCAAATTTTTCCTTTTCAAATATAAAACAAACAAAAAACTTCATCTTTCTCACGAAACCATCTGGTGTCGAAACGAAGTTCGTCGGGTTTGCTAGTTATATTTATAAAACTTAACAAGTAAATAGTGAAAAGTTATCAATTAACAAAATACTGCTCGAAGTAAAAATTTTCATTATGATAGATGTCATAAAACTAATTGAGTAGATAAGTAATTTATTAACACTGGAATGTATGAGCACGTTTGATAGGGTATGAAATCTATAAATTTAATACTAAGTACATCAATTGATTTAAATGAAGTTCTAAGCTTAAAAGTTGATTATTCAATAATATAATGAGTTATATTGTAGTGCAAATTGGACACGAACGGTAAATTAAAGCACTGAGAATTATTTTTTACACATGCAAGTGTAATAAGTAGGATATTATATTGCTGAAAAATATTTGCAACAAAATATTCATCAAAAATACATATTGATAAAAATGAACTGCATTGACAAGCAAATTTTTATTAATAATTTTAAAAAAGACAACAAATTCTAGTTTGTTTGTTACAACTTCTACATTAAGAATAGTAATAACAAAACGAACTCATTGACGAGCAAACGTTTAATCACGTTTTGTGTTTTTCATAAAAATATTAATTGGAAATTAAAGAACTGTGCTGACATGCCAATTATATTTTAGTAAAATTAATATATCATATTGAACCCTTTTTATTAACTTTCCGTAGTGTAAGTTCTTCTAATCGAAAATGAAAATGTTTGCATAATTTTACGTTTCAGGGACTTCTGAACATTTTTAAGGCGAAAAAGTTGGTGTATGTATGTATGTATGTGTATGGATATCGAAAACTATCAAGCATTTTTAAAATTTGCAAAAAAAATCAGTTCTCATTAAACTTTTCAAGTTTCCACAAAATTTCTAAATTTTCAAAAAACAGTATTTTTAAGAAACTGTACGGGAAGTTTCTGCAATTTGTTTTAAGGCATGATCTCATACACCACCAGTTTTCCTTCTCAATTCGCTCGTTAGTAGAGTTACTTTTCCATTTTTCTTTATTTTATTTTTTAGTTTTCTTGTCAGTAGGGTTTCTTCTTTAATACCCGTAAAATATAAAGAAAGTTAAGAAAATTTATTAAAGTCATAAGAAAATCGAAAAACTCTACAAACAAGCAATTGAAATCAAAAGAAATGTAATTGCACTCCCGAAGAAACTAAAAGAAAAGGAACTGTACTGACGAGCAAGCTGAAAGAACGAGATTGCTCGCCAAGAATATTGCTTGTTTTTTCAAGTTTGCTCGTCAGTAGAGTCCTTTATTAATTTTTTGTATCTGTTGGCTCATAGAAAAGTCCTTTTTAGATTTTCTCTTTCAGTTTGCTAGTCAGTAGAGTCCTTTTGTATTTTCTTTTCCAGTTTGCTCTTTAGTAGAGTTTGCTTGTCGCTAGAGTCCCTTTTTTCATTCCTAATTTAGTTTGCTCGTTAGTAGAGTTCTTTTTATATTACTCTTCAGTAGAGAGTCCCTTTTTATATTCTTTCTCAGTTTGCTCGCCAGTAGAGACCTTTTTTTATTTTTTGTCTCTGTTTGCTCATCAGTAGAGTTCCTTTTTTATTTTAAAATTTTCATTTGCTCATCAGTAGAAACCCATTTTCCTAATTTTCCTAATATTTCAATGGTCCTAATTTTGCTCGTCAGTAGTTTCTTTTTTGTTTTAGAATTTCATTTACTCGTCACTACAGTCCCTTTCCTCTAATATTTTTCCCCAGTCTTAATTTAGTTTGCTCGGCAGTAGAGTCCAGTTTTTCTTTTAGAATTATCATTTGCTCGTCAGTAGAATTATCATTTGCTTGTCAGTAGAGTCACTTTCTCCTAATTTTTTTTCTAGTTCTTATATAGTTTGTTCGTTATTTCATTTTGTTATAGTTTTTTTTTTTCTCTACAAGTTGTTTGCTCGTCAATAGCGTTCCTTTTTATTTTCTTTTTCAATTTACTCGTCAGTAAATTATTCGTCCTTAACATTTTTGTCTCAAAATTAATATTTGCTCGTCAGTAGAGTCTTTTTCTCCAATTTTTTTCTTCAGCCTTAATTTAGTTTCTTTATTATTTTCGTAACGCTTACCATACACATCCAAGCCTAACTAAAAACGCACGAGAAATCCTTGTATTAGGCTCGGACGACACGGCAAGCACTCGCCAAACTTTTAACCTTCAATTTAATATACACAATTATTATCACCATTTCACAATATTTTTCCCATTTTTTTTCACCAGATCTCCGACGATGAAGACGAAACCCACCCAAACATCGACACACACCATCCCTATTCCGTTGGCGTCAACGCATGGAGCAGATGCAGAAGGAGCTCGAGGAGCACGAGAAAACCAAGAAGGAAAACGAACGCAAACGAACCGAAACAAGAAAATTAAAATCTACATCTGGGGGCGACATCGAAGACTGAAAAAATCCTTGGCCAATCTCGAAATGGAAGCCGAAAAACTCAAACAGAAGGAGGAAGAGATCAAGAAAAAGGAAAAGACGACTCCGTGGAATGTGGATACTATCAGTAAATCGGGATTCGAGAAAACTGTTATTAATAAACAAGTCAAGCCTAAGGAGGATAATTTAACGGAGGAGCAACGCGAGGCTAACATGAGAGAGTTTATTAAGAAGTATGAGAAGGAGTTGAAGGTCTTTGGGATGATGAGGAGGTAAGTTCCTTTTTTCTAGATTATTTTTTATTTATTAACTTCCCGTAGGATAAGTTATTGTAATCGTCCAAAAATCGAAATCGAAATTTTTTACATTTCTCGACGTTTTGAAGGTTTCTGAACGTTTTGGCATACCTCAGAAAAAATGGATGTGTGTGTGTGTGTGTGTGTGTGTGTATGTATGTGTGGATACAAATTTCCAGTCACGTTTTAGGGCGCACGGATCAACCGATTTGAATGGTTCAAAAAACATTCGATTCCTATTGATAGGGAAAAGAGCTGATTAGTTTTTGGCAAAGGCAGGTCCAGCCATTTCGAAGATACGGAGCTAAATATGTAAAAAATTGCAGTTTTTGAGAGAACTAAGCGTCCGATTTTAATAATTCAAAAAACATTTTACTTATATTGACAAGATGAAGAATCGATCAAATTTTCATAAAGGCAGGTCTAGCGGTTTCGGAGATCTAATGAAAAAAGTAAAAAAAAATGCCATTTGGCGGTCAAAAATGATCATTAGATTTATGCACATCAAATTATCAGATATTTTATAGAGATTTTAACAATAAGTATAAATTTTGTTTGCATTCCTATGGGTTCCGTACCAATGTTTACCCGTTAGACAGCGACGCGGCGCTTACGCGCTTTATATTTTGTCTCTATGCAGTTCAAGCAGTGCGATTGCTTTGAAAAAAAGTTCAGAATTTCCAAAATATGTCAAAATGAAGAAAACATTTTTTTTCAAAAAAATTTTTTGTTTTCAAAAAAAAAATTTTTTTCTCAAAAAAAAGTAATTTTTTGTCAAATTTATAGTTTCTCAAAAATCTTTTTCAAAGTAAAATTTTTTCAAAAATGTTAAACGTTTTTAAAAAAAATAATAATTTTTGGTACGGGAAGTTCCAGCAATTTGCCTTAAGGCACGATGCCCTAATTGCCTTAAGACAGAATTCCACTTACATCTAGTTTACGATTAGTGTTAGCAGTATCGAGGCAAAAGATCGATATTGAGTATTTTAACACTATAGTCTAAGAGCCAAAGAACTATTTGACTAACATGTTTTCTCAGAGCTAAAATTTTTTTTTAATGATATTTTATTATCGGTACATTAAGAAAGTGCCGGTCTGGCAAGCATCTCGCGATTGCGTCATCATCCCTCGAGTTTTTGAAAATTTAAAAAAAAATTTTTTAACTTCCCGAAGGAGAAGTTTATGTTTTCATCAAAAAATCCGATTTGCTAATTTTATGTTTTCCCGAAGTTTCAAGCCATTCTGAATCGAATGAGACCAAGTTCAAGGGAAAAGTATGTGTGTGTGTATGTGTGTGTGCGTGTGTGTGAACAGATTTTTTGCCGTAAATCGACGTTTTCTCGAAAACGGCTGGGCCGATTTCAAAAATTTAAAAGCCATTCGATGTATCTCGATGAGGACTATTGTTTGTCAGTTTTGTGGGACGATCGGCCAAGCTGTTTTTTTATAAATCGCAAAAAAGTGAAAAAAATTTCGTCTACGTTTTAGCCCGCAATTCTTAATCGATTTTGAAAATTCAAAAACCGTTCGAAAGATATTGGTTGGGAATCGTGCCGATTAGTTTTTGGTAAAGATCGGCCGGGCCGTTTTCTTGTAATAAAGTGTTAAAAAATTTTTTTTCGACGATTTTAATTATTATTTTTTTGACGGTAGATACTATAGTCTTCTAGATCATACTAAAATATTACGGCCCTACGACAACTGGTTTAGCTTTAAAAATTCGTCAAAGTTTGCAAAAATTGGTATCGTTTTTTTGGAATTTATCAAAATTAGAACTTTCATCGACGTTTTCTCAAAAACGCCTGAACCGTTTTCAGAAATTTAAAAGCCATTTGATGTATATCGACGAGGACTATCGTTTGTCAGTTTTGTGCGACGATCTGCGATGCCGTTTCTTTGTAATTTGAAAAAAAGTGTTAAACTTTTCTTCCACATTTAAGCTCATCCTACCGAACCGATTTTAAAAAATCAAAAACTGTTCAAAAGATATCAGTTGGGATTGATGCTGATTAGTTTTAGGTGAAAATCTACCGAGCCGTTTTCTTGTAATTAACTGTTGAAAAAAAATTTAAGCCGATTTTCATGGAACTTTTTTTAGCGATATACATCATGGTCTTATAGAACTTACTGTGATATTACGGCCTTACGACAAGTAGTTTAATTTTAAAAATTCATCAAAATTTGTCAAAATGAGTAGTTTTTTTGACGTTAGCTAAAATTAAAATTGGACGATTTATTTGGTATAACAATATAGTACTTGGTCTTAATAAATATACGTACTAAACCATTATAATCCTACGGAAACTGGTTCAAATATAATAATTGTTGCTTTTTGAAAATATTCCGAGTCAAAGTGTTCGTTCGTTTCAATGATGTGTAATAAATCCACTCGGAATACTTTTAATCACGCATAAATCAATTTATTTCTTATTGATTAAGTCGATTATTTACACATATCGGGAAGTTCATGTAACTTGCCTCAAGGCTAAATACCAATACCAACTAGTTTATTAGTGTGGTCATATTCATTTTGGGTTTTTGAGCAATAAATTCTGAGACTAATGACCCTTCGGGGTCATTTTTTGGCACTTCTTTGAACAGTTATGACCACCTAGAGAGACTATTGCATTGCATTTCGCAAAATGAGTGGTTTCATAGATTACACTGTCGATTCTTTTTGAGTACTATCGACGAAAAGAATCGATATTGGCAAATAGATCGAGCTAAAAAATCGATAGGAAAAGTACTCACTATTTTTTAATTTTTTTTTAATTTTTTATTTTATCTTCTATATATATAAAAATAAGTCGGGGTTTCCTTCCTGACGAAATAACTCCAGAACGCACGAACCGATTTCGACAATTTTGCATTCGTTGGAAAGGTCTCGGGCACCGCAACGTTTATAGCTAAGAAAATTAGTGGTGCATGGCATCGTGCCTTAATGCAAGCTGCTGGAACTTCACGCACCGTAATTAAAAATTCGAGTAATGACATTAGTGAGAATTATCTGAATTATGCTTGGTTAAGTCAACGAGCAATTCTTGCCGCCAAGAGATATGATGTACACGCACTGAATTTCACCATTCAATCAAAAATTGCTGGCGATTTGGTGGCATACCAATGATTCCGACTGGGCTTCCGTTTGACTTCAAACGATTGCAATTTGCAGTTCGCCTTGCGTTCGCAATAACAAGTCGCAAGGCTAATAGCTTAGTGTTTGCGGGATCAATTTCAAATAGATTATTTAGAAAATCATTGTTTTTCACATGGGCAGTTATACGTTGCCTGTTCACGAGTTGGAAAACCGTCCGCTTTGTTTGTGTTAACGTCAGACCAAAAAACAAAAAATGTGGTTTACCAAAGAGCACTTGAATGAAACGGATAATTTGCGGATTCACTTTCATTTACTTAGAGAAGTTCAACTAAAAAACTAATAGAATAGAAATAAATTCATTACTGTTGTGCAATAAAATCAAATTTTTCCTTTTCAAATATAAAACAAACAAAAAATTCCTTCATCTTTCTCACAAAACCGTCTGATGGCGAAACGGAGTTCGTCGGGTTTGCTAGTTTATTTTATATATATATATATATATATATATATATATATATATATATGAGTGAGTTCTTGAGGGCGATACATCAAACAAAGAAAAGCCAAAGATTTATAAAATAATCTTTATTTCCAAACGTTTCGACATTCAATTTAATGTCGTCATCAGTGGATCTAAAAACAGTATGAAAATTAGCATATCTAGGTAATTATAATATATGTGGATTGGTAAAGTAACTATACAATAAGAGAAAAATTAACAAACAGCAACACTTAACAACAAACCAAATATAAAAGATAGGAAAGGTAGTAGAGACTAGAATTAAATAAATAATTAAAAAGTATAGGCAGAAATATTTAAGTACACTCATATAAACGTATATGTGTATGTATATATATGTATATATGCGTAGGTTTATATGAGTGTACTTAAATATTTCTGCCTATACTTTTTAATTATTTATTTAATTCTAGTCTCTACTACCTTTCCTATCTTTTATATTTGGTTTGTTGTTAAGTGTTGCTGTTTGTTAATTTTTCTCTTATTGTATAGTTACTTTACCAATCCACATATATTATAATTACCTAGATATGCTAATTTTCATACTGTTTTTAGATCCACTGATGACGACATTAAATTGAATGTCGAAACGTTTGGAAATAAAGATTATTTTATAAATCTTTGGCTTTTCTTTGTTTGATGTATCGCCCTCAAGAACTCACTCATATATTTCAACATCAAAATTAACTACTAAATCATATATATATATATATATATATATATATATATATATATACATTGTTTTCATATCTCAGTCAGACAGAGGTGTCTGGTATGAGAGATTATGAAAAACAGTTTTCGATATTCCGAAAGCAAAGTATCGACATTTACTCAATAATCGATATTTCGTTCTAACACTAGGTACGATGATTCCAAGAAGTATCTGCAGGAGCACACTCATCTGGTTTGCGAGAACACGGCTAATTATCTGGTTATCTGGTGTATCAATCTGGAGATGGAGGAGAAGCACGATCTGATGGAGCATGTTGCACATCAGACGATATGTATGCAGTATATGCTGGAGCTGGCGAAGCAGCTGGAAGTCGATCCGAGGTAAGGGAAAATATACATTCTGTTACATTTTTGCACATTTTGCTATTTTTTGTTAACAATTCGTTCAAACAAGTATATATTGTTATATATTATTAGAAAGGTAATGAAATTATCTACAAATCTGTGTATAACAATTTAAAACTCTTAGTACAAAATTATATTTAAAAAATGTTTATAATTTATAATCGGATAACAAACCAACAAAACAAAATGGCCGCACGTAACTGTTGAGAGCAAAACAAAATGGCTGCACGTAACTGTTGAGTGTGAAGTCGGCACTTTTGCCACAACCGTTAAGATTTGAAATTCAAATTTTAAATAAATTTAACAAAAAAATGATCTAAACGTGTATATATTATTATAAAAGTGATACAATTATTTATAAATATGTTTATAACAATTTGAAACTTCTGGAACAAACTCATTTAAAAAAACTTTGAAATTGAATTTGAATCATCCAAACACTTCATATACGGTATTGTTACATTTTAAAATATTTTGGTCATTTTTTTAATATTAATAATATTAATATATTATTATATATCGTTAGAAAACTGATAAAATTATCTACAAATCTGTATATAACAATTTGTAACGTTTGAAACAAAATTAAATTGACTTAATTAGCATTGAGTCGTGTGACGCCATTTTTTAAACAAATATGTCTGCCGGTTACATTTTTTCATATTCCGCCAAATTTCTTCAACAATTTATTTAAACATTTATATACTATTATATATCATTTGAAAGGTAATGAAATTATCTACAAAACTACTATACAACACTTTGTAACGTTTTGAACAAAATTACATTTGAAAAATTGTTTAAAATTTATATTTGGATAACAAACCAGTTGAAACAAAATGGCACGTAACTCTTGAGAACAAAATACTTTTAGTGTGAAGTTTGCGCGTTTGCAACAACCGTTAAGATTTAAAAATCAAATTTCAAATATATTTAACAAAAATATTGTTTTGACGTGTATATATTATTATATATCATTAGAATGCTAATTAAATTAATTATAAATATTTTTATTATAATTTGTAACTTTTGGAACAAAATTATATGAAAAAACGTATTTAAACTGGAATTGAATGTCATCGTTGTAAACTAAGATGTCTGCCGGTTACATTTTTTCATATTCCGACAAATTTCTTTAACAATTCGTTCAAACACATATATACTATTATATATCATTATAAAGCTAATGAAATTATCTATAAATCTGTATATAACCATTTGTAACGTTTGGAACAAAATTAAATTGAAAGAATATTTAAACTTTAGCATTGAATATAGAGTCGTAAGGCGCCATTTTGGTAAAAAAATATGTCTGCAGGTTGCATTTTTTCAAATTTCGACAAATTTCTTTAACAATTTATTTAAACGTGTATATATTATTTTGTATCATTAGAAAACTGATAAAATTAAGTCAATATTAATTTAGTTTGCTCGTCAGTAGAGTCCCTTCTGCTCTAACTTTTTTCCAGTTTAGTTCCTAGTCCTCAGTACAGTCCATTTTTCACAAAATTTTAAATTGAAATTTAATTTGTTGTCGATTTCTTTTTTAATCTATTTTCAGTAAAGTTTCTCTTTGTTTTAAAATTATTATTTGCTTGACAGCAGAGTTATTTTTCTCTAATATTCCTCTCTTTTCTTAATTTAGTTTGTCATTAGAGTCCATTTTTATATTCTTTCTCGGTTTGATCGTCAGTAGAGTCCTTTTTTGGTTTGGTAGTCTGTAAAATCCCTTTAAAGTTTTTTTCTTATTTTTAGTTTGCTCGTCAGTAGAGTCTCTTCCTCCTAAGATTTTTCTTTTTTTTAGATTATTAGTCAGTAGATATCATTTTTTAATTTTTATTAGTTTATTCTTCAGTAGAGTCCCTTTTATATTTAGTTTGTTCGTCAGTAGTCATTATTTCTTTTAATATTTTTGTCTCAACCTTTATATTTGCTCGTCACTAGAGTCCCATTTTTAATTTTTTTTCAGATCTTCTTCGAATAACATTTTTGTCCTTAAAAAAAATTACACCTGCTCGTCAGTTTTTTTTTTCATTTTACTAATTTCCAAATTTGTTAGTAAGTAGATTATTTTTTCTCCGATTTTTTCAAGTGAAAATTCAGTTTGCTCGTCAGTAGAGTCCCTTTAATATTTTCTTTCTTATTTGTACTTAGCTTGTCAGTAGAGTTCCTTTTTGTTTTTAAATTTTTATTTACTGGAGTCACTTCCAAAAATTAGCATGCTCGTCAGTAGAGTCCCATTTTTATTTATTTCTGTTTGCTCATTAGTAGAGTCCCATTTTTTATCAGTAGAGTCTCTTCTTTATTTTCTTTCTTATTTTTAGTTTGTTCATCAGTCCTATTTTTTCATTTCTATCTAAAAAAGTTCGCAAATTTAAATAGTTTCGTCAGTAGAGCTCCTTTTTGTTTTGAAATTATCAATTTGCTCATCAGTAGAGTCCCTTAATTATTTTCTTTCTCGTTTGCTCGTCAGTAGAGTCGTTGAATTATTTTCTTTCTTTGTTTGCTCGTCAGTAGAGTTCCTTTTTTGCAAATAAGTTAAATTTTTAAAATAAATGTATCAAAAGTATATCAAAATAATCAATCTATAAAGTCGTTCTTGATCTTGTCGTATTATAAAAAGAATTATACTGACGAGCAAATTTAGAAAAACAGAATTTAGATAATAAACTCTACTGACGAAGAAAATAAATAAATCAAAATAACATTAGTTTGACTTTAGGCATATTTTAAGTGCAACTCAGGAGTAGGAGTACCCATCATTTTAAACTGGCTAATGATAATAATGTTATCTCCTTAGTGTTGCCATATAACACTGTTGGATTCAATAAGGAGCCTTGGAATTTGATAGAAACAAATATTCATGTCATGACATTTTGTATTAGGTACCGATTCTGCCGCTATTTTATGATAAGGTCATGTTATGAAGAATTTTCCATAGTAATATAGACAAAAGTTATGCGGTTGGTGTTCAGTCAGGCGAATTTCTCAGGTTTTCTCATACAAAACATAACCTAAAAGCCGCACAAATGTCAAAAAAACGATGTTAGATAAGTGTGTGTTTCTGATTCCTCTTAGATAACATACGAGTGACGTTGCAGTTTATGCTTAAAACGCCGGAATGAACAGCAAATACATGATATTTTGACAGCATTCAGTATGATTCATTCGCATAATGTATGGGGAGTCGGAGAGTAACATGCCATGCCGTAACATCTCTCTGTTATGCGGCAGAATCGGTCCATTAGTTTTGATAATGATATATTTTAATACATTTTTATAAAACATAGAAATATCTTTCTATTAATTTATATATTCCTATAGCACAAAACATGTAACCGAAAACATCTATTACACTTCTCATAACATTTTGTACTAACTTTAAATCTTTCAATTCTTACCTTAATTTTCTTTATCCCTTTAGGGCTTGTGTATCCTCGTTCTTCTCCCGTATCCAAATAGCAGACAAGGAGTACAAAAACTCCTTCGACGATGAACTGAGATCCTTCAAGGAGAGAATAAGGAAGAGGGCCGCCGAGAAGATCGCCGAAGCCGTGGCCGAGGCCGAGGAGGAGGAGCGACAGGCCAGGCTGGGGCCGGGAGGGTTGGATCCGGCCGAAGTCTTCGAATCTTTACCGGAGGTAAATATATGTAGCCTCATAAAATAGCGTTGTCATGGCAACACTATCTTGTGCTTGTTTATTGGTAGTGAAAATTGTGAAAATGTCTGTCTATTTGCCGTGCTATAAGGCGTATTTTACATTCAAACAGCAAGCAAGGAAGAATGTTTGTAGATTCTATTATCATAACATTCTTCTTGCTTGTTTACATGTAAAAAACGACTCATCGCATAGCAAGTAGATAGCATTTTCACGGTTTTTGTTACTAAGAGACAAGCATAAGATGGCGTTGCCATGAGAACATTGCCCCCATAGTTTCTATTGTAGGACCAATACTTGGATAATAGACATTTTATGTTATGGTTTATATTCATATTAGTTGATAGTAGAGTTCTTTTTTATTCAGGGCTAAGAAAATTAGTAGATTTATTAGTATAGTTTATTTTTGTTCAGTTGTACAGAATTTAGATACAATTTTCTTGAAATATTTTTTTTCTTTGGTTAAATTTACTCCGTTTTTTGTACAGATTAAGAAATTGAGTTTTTAGAAATTCGTCTTTAGAAAAAAAGTTCGTTTTTATGAAAAAAGAACTATACTGACGAACAAACATTATGCTTGAAAAAAAATTCGGAAAATGTAGAGAGATAAAAGGGACTCTACTGACGAGCAAATTTAGTATAAGAAAATAATAAAAAAAAGTTAAGAAAAAGGGACTCTACTGATGAGCAAAATGAATTTTAAAAATGTTAACAAAAAAGGGACTCTACTGACAAGCAAATTAAATTAATAAAAATAATGATAAAATCATTATAAGTTAATTGGGACTCTACTGACGGGCAAAAGTAATACCGGATAATAAAAAAAATTGAGAAAAAGGAACTTTACTGTCGATAAACATCGGGATTAGAGATGAGCAAAATGAAATTGATTTTAAAGATTAAAAAGGGACTCTACTGACGAGCAAACTTAAAATTGATCCTGAAGATTAAAAAAGGAATTCTAGTGACGAGCCACATGGATTTAGAACAAAATGGGACTCTACTGACGAGCATCATAGATTTAGAATGAAAAGAGACTCTACTGACGAGCATCATATATTTAGAATGAAAAGAGACTCTACCGACGAGCAAATACGATTTAAAGAGATAAAAGGGACTCTACTGACGAGCAAATTAGACTTGGTCTTAAACTATTAAAAAAAATCTATAGCAAAATGGACTCTACTGACAGGCAGCATAAATTTAGAACAAACAGGGGCTCTACTGACGAGCAACGTAGATTTGAAACAAAAAGGGAACACTACTGACGGCAAAATAGAATTGAAACTATTTTTTTTTGTATTAAACTTTTATTCCTATGTATTTTTCCCCCAGGCCCTTCAGAAATGCTTCGAAGCCCAAGACATCCCGCTCCTGCAAGAGACCATTGCCAAGATGCCCGAAGAGGAGGCCTGCTATCACATGAAAAGATGCGTCGATTCAGGCCTTTGGGTTCCCGAAGCCAACAAAGACAAGGATAAAGATAAAGATGATAAGGCTGATACGGAACCCGTTTACTCCGATGCAGCTCCATCTTCATCGTCGACAAACTAAAAGATAAGATAAGATGAATAATAATTATATTTACTATATATGTACTATTTTTTAATTAAGACTTGTCTGCAAAAATGTTCGAGTATTATTCTGTTCGTTTGTAAATAAAATTTGTTTTAAAATTGAGAAATGTGTGAATTGAATGGTAAAAGGAACTCTACTGACGAGCAAACTTAAATAGTTGCGAAAAGTCCTTATAATATTTATATCGGGCAATTATGCCTCATAAAATAACATTGTCATGGCAACGCTATCTTATGCTTGTTTTAGACTAGTGATATTTAATTGACTAGCGCAAGTTCTGACAATTTATAAAAAAAAATGGAACTCTACTGACTAACAAACTAAATATCGACGTAATTAGGAGGAAAAAAAATTTACTAACGAGCAAACACGATTTAGAAAAAAGGGACTCTACTTACAAACAGACACAGTTTTAATAGAGACGGGAACTCCACTGACGAGCAAACAAGATTTAAAGACAGAAAAAAGCTCTGCTGACGAGCAAGTACGATTTGAAAAGAAAATATGAATTCTACTGACGAGCAAAAATGATTTAAGGAGAAAAAAGAAACTCTACTGACGAGCAAACACAGACTTTTTTTAAGAATAAATAAGAAATAAAGAAATCTACCGACCACTAAATTCTGACATTTTTTGAAAAAATAAGAATAACTTTACTGATGAGTAAATTTGCACTTTTTTAAGAAAAAACACTACTGACGAACAAATTCTTATTTTTTGATTTTAGAGAAATGATCTCTACTGACAAGCAAATTAAAAAAGAGCAAAAGGGACTCCATCTACGAGCAAACTGAAAAAGAAAATGGAAAAGAAACTCTACTGACGAGCAAACTCGTTTTAAATAGAAAAGGAAACTACTGACGAGCAAACAAGATGTGATGACAAAGAAAGAACTCTACTGGCAAACAAATTCAACAATTGTTAATAAAATATTATTTTAGAACTAGCTAATGAGGAGCTAATTCCTAAATTTTTAAAAGTAAAAAAGGAACTGACGAGCAAATTGTCATTTTTTAGAAGAAAAAGGACTATACTGACAAGCATATTCTAAAATTTAAAAAATGAACTTTACGATTGAGCAAGTTCTGACATTTTTAGGAAAACGAACTTTACTGACAAGAAAAATTCTGCCATTTTTAGAAGAAATAAATTCTACTGACCAACAAAGACGACTTACATTAAATAAGCGACTCTACTGACGTGTAAAAACGATTTAAAGAAAAAAGAACTCTGACAAGGAAAACACGATTAGAGAAGAAAAAAGGACTCTACTGACAAGAAAAACACGATTTGAAAAGAAATGTGGACTCTACTGACGAGCAAACGCGATTTGAGGATAAAGAAGGACTCTACTGACGAATAAAGACGATTTGAAGAAAAAACGGACTCTACTGACGAGTAAACCGTAAATATCGAGTCATCACATAAAAGAACTCTACTGTCGAGCAAACCAAATCTCGATTTTTGGAACAAAATTGGTAAAAAAGAAATCTACTGACGAGCAAGTACGATTTGGAAAGAAAAAAGGAACTCTACTGACGAGCAAACACGAATTTAGGAAACATAAAAAGAACTCTACTGACGAGCAAATTAAAACAGTATTGTTAAAATGTCTTTTAGTGACGAACAAATTTGTATATTATAAGTATTTGTAAAATGGAAAGAAACTTTACATTTTGAGGAAAAAAGAACTTTACTGAAGAGCAATTTTTTTTTAAATTTGGAAACTAAAAGAATGATAAGAAGAAAAAAGAACTTCACTGAAGAGCTTTTTTTTTTAAATTTAACTAAACTAAAAGAGAACTAAAAGAAAGATAAACCTTTTAATGCAGAAAAGAAACTCTACTGATGAACAAATTCAGAAAAAGTAATAAAATATTAGTACAAATTAGTAGAACATCATTTTGGGAACAAAAAGAACTCTACTGACTGTAAATAATAGATAAATAAGCATAAGTTATTAGTTAGTTATTTTTTATTTTAGCACTGAAGATGGGTCAAATCCAGACTCGAAACGTTTGCAAAAATAACAGTCATTCTTCTATTTTTTTTATGTTATATTTTTTTGTGTTTTTCTTGGTTTGATTATTATATGATGACACACATTCGAAGTCGAAACATTTAATTAATAAAGAATTTGCTTTTTTAACCTATTAATTTGACGATTGGGCTGTAAAATACTGTAATATATATACACACACACATATATATATTATTAAAATACTTATTAAATTTTTAAAAAATACTTGTAACAAATGAACTAGTTATATTTAAAAATAATTAAAATTAACTAAATATAAATAAGTTTATAGTAAATAAATTAAATAATAAATAAATAAGTAATAAAATAGCTAATAATTAATTAAATTATATTAAACCTATAAAATATTGACTTAAGCCTTATTATAATATTATTATTCTGACGGCTTGTAAAATGAATAAACAAATAAATTATTAACTATATATACATATATATATATATATAATTATATATATATATATATATATATAAGTAAATAAATTAATAACGCGATAAAATATAATGGGCCGATTCTCGGTTTCAATTTTACGACAAGTTCACACTTATTTCGTTTAAAATGTCATTATAAGTGTAACACTTATTCTCGGCGGTATGTGTTTTATCATATGATAACATTAATGTTACGCTAATCCTCTGAAAATAAACGTAGTCAGAAACACGCACTTATGCATAACATTGGCGAGAAGTTGCCCTATGAACAGATTTGACATTTGCTATTTTGACATTATGCGTTTAACATCTTTTTTGAGGTTAAATTAGCACCGTAGAGATAGATTATTGCCGATTTCGAGAGTACAAACACAGAGAGCCAACATCAAAAAACCAAAAACTTTGTTCGGTCATGCTACGCCATGACACGATTCATTCTCATAAAATAGGTGAGCCGAGAATAACTAATCTTCAACATACACTTACGCGAGGCATGTTATGCTACCACGCAAGTGCGATAACAGAGCGTAGCCATGTTAAGGCAGAATCGGTCCATAAGTCAAATAACATTTCATTTCGTATTTCAAACATACCGCGCATAGACACCCGAAACTGTCAAGTGTGAACAACTGTCAACTTCACTCGAAACTGTCAACCGTGAAGTTTCCCCTCTCGACTTTGTCAAACAAACCGTCTCTTTGCTCCGCGAGGCCGCACCAAGTGCATTTTAGCCTTGTTGGCCTGTTTATATTTTTTAACCAATTTGACAAGTAAGAAAGGACATAAAACACATACAACATAATACAAAACATACTTATAACAATACTTTTGTACCAAAGTCATTCTATTGCCCGAAACATAAATTTTCTATCAAGTTCCACTTTTTTTTTTGAGGTTATACCACGCATATGGCTCTGAGGTAACAAATTATTAACATAAATCTTTTATTTTGTTTTAGGATGTCGAGGAGTAAGGCTGCAGAAGAGACCGACAAACAGACTCGTATAGCCATTGTCAATGCCGATAAATGCAAACCGAAAAGATGCCGGCAAGAGTGCAAAAAGTCTTGTCCGGTTGTCAGAATGGGAAAACTTTGTATAGAAGTCTCGCCTAATAGCAAAATCGCTGCCCTGTCTGAAGAACTTTGCATAGGATGCGGTATTTGTGTCAAGGTGGGGTAAAAGACTCATTTTAACTTATTTTTGGTTGTGTCAATAAGGCTAGGTTGACCTAGTTTTCAGTCGATATGCAAAGTGTTCATGATTTTTTTCCAGAAATGTCCATTCGAAGCCATAACAATCATAAACATCCCGAGCAATTTAGAAAGACACACAACGCACAGGTATTCAAGGAATTCATTTAAGTTGCATCGACTGCCTATACCGAGGCCTGGAGAAGTTTTAGGTTTAGTAGGACAGAACGGTATCGGTAAATCTACCGCTTTGAAAATATTGGCCGGGAAGGAAAAACCTAACTTAGGAAGATATGCGGTAAGTGATAATTGATAATTTATGTTCTTATATAAATATATATATATATAAATGTATATATATATATATATATATATATATATATATATATATTTATATATATATATGTACATATTTATAAGTATGTACATTCTAACCTCACTTTGTTTCATTAATTTCGTTGTAATAGATATATTTTTTAAGGTCACATAACTACTATTTTTTGAAAAGCAAATTTTACTAAGTGCAAATTTTAAATTAAAATTACTTGAGTCCTTTTTACTCGAGGTATTTTTTACATTCCACGTCTCTGATCCCCTCTGAGCCATACATCAAAAATGTTTTACCAATTACTTGCCAGTCGATAGAGCTAGTTTTGTTTTTTTAAATATCATTTGAGTTTGCTTGTCAGTAGAGTTCTATTCGATTTTACTGTCTGAAATATTATTTTTTTTGTAGAATTACCTTTTCCCTCTCTTGAAATCGTGTTTGTTCATTAATAGAGTTCCTTTTTACTCTTCAGATCATTTTTGCTTTTCAGTAGTCTATTTTTTCTGTTTTTAAAAATGGTGTCTGTCGGTGAAGATTTTTTTCTTTTCTTTTTTTTTTTAAATCGAGTTCTTTTGTCAGTAGAGTCCCTTCTTTGTTTTTAATTATTATTTTCAAATCATTTGCGTTCATTAGTAGAATTCAATTTTTTATTTAAATTGTGTTTGTCAGTAGATTCTTTTTAAATCAAATTTGCGTCAGTAGAGTCGCTTTTTTTCTTCTCAAATTATTTTTTCATCAGCAGTTTTTTTTTTTACTTGTTTTTTTTATTCTATCTATTTTGTCTTCAGATCTTTTTTGGTTGTCAGTACAGTTCGTTTTTCATTTCAAAATCATTTTTGTTTGTCAGTAAAGTCTCTTGTTTATTTTTAAGTAATTTTTGTTTGTTAGTAGAGTTACCTTTTTGTCTTTTTCAAATTGTGTTTGCTCGTCAGTAGAGTTTACATTTTGTCTTTTTTTAAATAGAGTTTGTTAGTCAGTCGAGTTTCTTGTTTTTTCACCATTTTGCTCATCAAAAGTTACTTTTTTCTCTTCAAATCGTGTTTATTTTTTTTCAATAGAGTTTTTTCATTCCTAATCTTTTTTTTATTAAAATTGATTTTGTTCGTCAGTAGAGTTTTTTTCTTTTTCTCTAAATCATTTATTTCGTGGTTCTCGTCAGTAGAGTCCCTTTTATTTCTTTTTTATTAAATTGAGTTAGCTTGTTAGTAGAGTTTCTTTTTAATTTTTTTTTTAATTTGAATTATGGTTGTTCATCAAAAACACTTTTGCGAAATTTTTTGTCAGGAGGTTTTTTTTTTTTTTTTTCTCTTAAATCAATGTTATTTATCAGTAGAGTTCATTTTTTGTTAATTCAGTTTGTCAGTCAAAAGAATTCTATTTTGCTTTTCTAAACTGAGTTTGCTCATCAGTAAAGTTCCTTTTTCTTTACTAAATAATTTTGCTCGTCAGTAGAGTTGTATTCTATAATACATTCTAGATTCTTCATAAAAGTTCTTTTCTTTTAAAAGTCATTTTTAAAAATATAAAGACTACTGACGAGCAAACTTGATTTAAAAAGAAAAAAACGACTCTACTGATGAAAAAAATTATTTGAAAAAAAAGGGACTCTACTGACGAAAAAAATTATTTGAAAAAAAAAAGGGACTCTACTGACGAACAACAACGATTTGAAATTAAAAAGAGAACTCTACTGATCAGGAAAAAGATTTGAAACGGAAAAGAAACTCTACTGACAAACAAATATTATCCTTTTTTTTCTTTTTCTTAACGACGTATTAGTCTCTTTTTATTATTGAATATAGGGCACTGAATTTGCTCAGTCAGTATAGTTTTTTTTCTTTTCTAAAATAACATTTTATAAGCTTTTTTTTTTTCAAAAAATTGTTCTTGAGTTTGCTTGTCGGTAGAGTTCTTTTTAACTTCCCATAGGGCAAGTTATAGTAATAGCAAAAAAATCGAAAATGAAAATTTTTATTTATATTAAAACCTTCTGAACATTTTGGCATACCTTAGAAAAAATGGATGTATGAGTGTGTGTATGTGCGAAAAAAAAATTTTCAACGATTTTGCAAACACGGATCCACTGATTTGAATGATTCAGAAAACATTCGACGTACTAATTAGTTTGTGACAAAGGCAGGTCTGGCCGTTACGGAGATACGGAGCAAAAAGTATCAAAAATAATAAATAAAATAAAAATAATTCTTCAATTACGCAGCGCTTACGCGCTTTGATATTTCGACTCCAAATCAGCTATGCAGCGCGAATGCTTAAAAAAATGTTAAAAATTTGAAAAAGAAATCAAAGTACAGAAAAATTGAAAATATAAAAAAAATCAAGTTTTTTTTTAATAATGTAGTTTCCGTACGGGAAGTTCCAGCAATTTGCCCTAAGGAATGATGCCGTACACCACTAGTTCAATTGTTTTTTTTTTCTTTTTTTTTAAGGATCCTCCAGATTGGATAGAAATTCTGAATCATTTCCGAGGTTCAGAATTGCAGAATTATTTTACAAAAATTTTAGAGGATCATTTGAAGGCTCTCATTAAGCCTCAGTACGTTGATCAAATTCCGAAGGCTGTCAAGGGAACTGTTTGTCAACTTTTGGATAAAAAGGACGAGCGGAAGAATCAGAAAGAGATTTGTGAACTTTTAGGTAAATAATAAAAACTTTACATATATATATAAATATATATATATATATATATATATATATATATATATAATTTATCTTTTTCTAGATCTAACTCACATCAGAGAAAGAGACATTGCAGCTTTATCGGGAGGAGAATTGCAACGATTTGCATGTGCAATGGTGTGCATACAAGACGGTGACATTTTCATGTTCGATGAACCTTCTTCATATCTTGATGTCAAGCAGAGACTCAATGCTGCCGTTACGATAAGATCGTTGATACATCCAGACAAGTAAGTAAAAAATTATAGAGAGTAACATATAATTTTCTTTTTGTATGCTTATAAAGAATTATAGAATAACATTTTAAATAATTTCGTTTTCAACAAAATTAACTACTTTGTGAGAAGCTAGTAAATAATAAATAATATTAGTTACAAGAGCAATTAATTTATTTTTATTTTTTAATTATTATTATTTAATGTTTTAGTTAACTGTCATTTGCAGGTTGAATGAAATTTTATTAATTAATAATCTGCTAATGACAGTTGAGGAAATATAACCTAAAATATTAACTGTCAATAATATTTAAATTTAAACTAGTGGGGTGGGTGGCATCGTGCCTTAAGGCAAATTGCTGGAATTTCCCGCACCGTAACGAAATGTTCGAGGAATATTGAATGTTTTCAAATAGATTATTATAAATATTGTAACATTGTCTAATATTTATAAGGATTATATAAACTGAATTGCAGAGTTGAAATTATTTGTTTAAAGTATATTAGAACTATAGTCAGAATTGAAAATAAAATCTGAAATATTTCGATATACAAAAAACTTAAAAAAAAAAAAAAAATGAAACAAAATTTTTTTTTCCAAAATCAATTATTTTGTTAAGACAAGCAGAAAGTTCTTTGAATCAATCGAATCGGACGCTTAGTTCTCTCAAAAACTGCCATTTGCTGTACATTTAGCTCTGTATCTCCGAAATGGCTGGGCCTGCCTTTGCGAAAAACTAATAACCCCTTCTCCCAATCATTACTAATTGAATGTTTTTTAGATCATTCAAATCGGATGCTCCGTTCTCTCAAAAACTCGATTTCTATTTTTTGCATTCTTTGCTCCTTATCTCCGTAACTGCTGGACCTGCCTTTGCCAAAAACTAATCAGCTCTTTTCCTTATCGATAGGAATCGAATGTTTTTTGAACCATTCAAATCGGTTGATCCGTGCGCCCGAAAACGTGACTGGAAATTTGTATCCATACATACATACACACACACACACATCCATTTTTTCTGAGGTATGCCAGTAAAATGTTCAGAAACCTTCAAAACGTCGAGAAATGTAAAAATTTTCAATTCCGATTTTCGGCCCATTACAATAACTTACCCTACGGGAAGTTAATAATCATAATTAATTAATAATATATATTTTATATTTTTATTTTGTAACAAATGTATTATTATTTAACATGCTAATTAGTTTCTCACAAAATAGTTAATTTTATTATAAATCCAATGCATTAATTCGCAAAAACAAAATTTGTTTAAAAAATATCTAAAAATTATAAATGTTAATCTATGAACTTCACTAAGAATTATTTATAATAAGAATTATTATCTGATGAGCAAACTTAAGAGCATCCTAAGAGGAGCGATTTAAATACATATTATTATATAATTTAGCAAATAGTAAACTAGTGTATAAATTTGCTCTGAAGGACAAAATTACTGCACGAAAATTAGGAACAAAATACTTCAAGTGTGAAGTTCGCGCGTTAGGATTCAAATTTCAAATTACTAATAAGTCACATTACATTTAAATCTTAAAATATCAAAGTTTAAATATTTAGAAGCGAATACATTAAATTATTGAATATATAAATCAAAATATCGATATATTTATACAATATAATTATATATTATTTATATAAAATTATTAAAATTAGATATAAAACAACAAAGCATTTTATATAATTTGAGAGTACTAAATTACTGCACCAAGGGTTGAACAAAATACTTCCAGTGTGAAGTTCGCGCGTTAAGATTTGAATTTCAAATTGCTATGAATCAATATAAATATTACATATTAACATTAAATTAATAAATATATAAATCAAAATATCAATTTAATAATATATTGTTGACATAATATTACCTACTTATTATTCAATAATTAAAATTAATCGTAAACATCTAAATCTTTTATAAATTACTGCACAGAAAAGAGACCAAAATACTTCGAGTGTGAAGTTCGCGCGTTTGCATCAACCGTTAAGATTTAAAATTCAAATTTCAAATTACATTTTTCTAAATATATTGTTTAAATGTGTATATATTATTATATATCATTAGAAAGTTAATTCAATTATCCAGAAATCTTTATTTAACAATTTGTAACTGTTGGAACAAAATTATATAAAAATATTTCGTAAAACGTTCACATTATTAAAAGTTCACATTATTTCTTGAATTGATTTATTGGAGTAATTTTACTTTGACTTGAATTTGCACTAAAATATCAGAATTTGCTCATCAGTAGAGTTCTTTTTAGTTTCAATTCTATTTTTTTGTCAGTTGTTTTTAAGTCCATTTTAAGTTAATTATATTTTCTTCAATAGAGTTCCTTATCCTTTCATTTTTAGTTTCCTCGTCAGTAAAGTTCCTTTTTTATTATTGTATATATTGCACTGAATTTGCTTGTAAGTAGAGTCCCTTTATTGTATATCATAATTTTTTCTCATTAATTTTTCTTTTTTCTTTTTTTTTTAAATTTATTATCTTGTTTGCCGGTGGAGTTCTTTTTCTTAAAAAAAAATGAGTTTGCTCGTCAGTAGAGTTGTTTTTCTATATCATCAGAATTTGCTCGTCAGTAGAGTTGTTTTTTTAATGTATAAATTTGCTTGTCAGTAGGATTCTTTTTCTTTTAAAAGTGTCAAAAGTTGCTTGTTAGTAGAGTTCTTTTTTATTCTAAAGTATCAGAAATTATTTCTCAGTAGAGTTGATACTCTTGAAAAAAAATGTATAAATTTGCTCGTCCGTAGGGTTCTTTTTTTTATTAAAAGAGTCAGAAGCTGGTTTTCAGTAGTTTTTTTTTTCTGATATAGCAAAAACTTTGAATTTGTTAGTAGAATTTTTTTTCTAATATCTGTAGATGCTCGTCAGTAGAGTTCTTTATTTTTTTTTAAACAAAAGTCTGATTTTGCCCATCAGTAGATTTTCTTTGTCAAAATTTGCTCGTCAGTAGAGTTCCTTTGTTTTTTTAATACTGTCGGAATTTGCTCATCAGTAGAGTTCCTTTTTGTATAAAAAATGTCTGAAGTTGCTTGTCAGTAGAGTTCTTTTTCATAAATATTCGGCAAATTTGTGCTAAATTAAATTAGCTATAATTTATTTGAATAAAAATAAGATAAAGTAAATAAAAACTACTTAGTTTACAATGAAATTAATTTTTAATTCATTTAAAAAAAATGACATTATTAAACATTGAGTAAATTATTTGTAAAGAACTTGAAAGAAAAATGTACTTTAGAAATATAATTTCCAAAAAGCAACAAATAGATCGTACGAGATTATGAAAATTATAGACTAAATTATTGAAGCAATTATGTTGTATGGTAAAATCAAGTGTGATATTGTTTTTTTACCGCAGATACTATATTATTATTTTTTTTTTTTGAATTTCTTATACTGCTTATGCCAAGACCATAAGTGAATCACAAAGGCAGGGCATGAAATGGTATATTAAAAAGTATAAGATAGGATATTAAGAAATTTGGAGCTTATGAATTGTAGGCGTGGGTACAGGACAACGTCTGTCGGGTCATCTAGTACATATATTTTTTTATCATTTTAGGTTCATTATAGTAGTAGAGCACGATCTGTCAGTATTGGACTACCTCTCCGACTTTATTTGTTGTTTATATGGACTTCCTGGTGCCTATGGGGTCGTTACTATGCCTTTCTCGGTTCGAGAAGGTATTAACATATTTTTGGACGGTTATGTGCCAACGGAAAACATGAGATTCAGGACTGAATCGCTGGTCTTTAAAGTAGCTGAATCGGCTACAGAAGAAGAGGTATAATAAATATATATATTGTACTTAAACATAAAAGTTGATGTGCGTAATTTTTATTTATATAATTTATAATTTATTATTGTTTAGGTGAAACGTATGAACCATTACGTTTACCCAGCAATGTCAAAGACAATGGGCGATTTCCACCTGGAAATAAAACAGGGCCAGTTTTCGGATTCCGAAATTTTAGTATTATTGGGCGAAAACGGTACCGGTAAAACGACATTCATCAGAATGCTGGCCGGAAACTTGGAACCAGATGCAGGTAAAGAAAAAATTGTTAAAAGTTTTCAATTACTTGATAAATGAATTACAAATATTTCTGTAAATTATTTTGTAAGACATTTTGGACATTTAATTTTCATACAAAATGATTTTGTGTATTAAATTTTTAGCCATTTATTTGTCAATTTGCAGATTTTTTATCATATCATTTATTAAGTTAATTATATATGACGATTTGTTTTTAATTTTTCAATTCCTATAAAAATAATATGATATATTTGTCAAATATCTCCCTTCCGCTTTTTTGCTTTTGGTTTATAGTACAAAAAGGGGGAAGGGAGATCTTTGACAACCTTATATTTCTGTAAATTATTTTGTAAGACATTTTGGACATTTAATTTTCATACAAAATGATTTTATATATTAAATTGTGCGATTTATTTGTCAATTTCCAGATTTTTCATCACATCATTTATTAACTTAATTATACATGGTCTGTTCAAAAAGTACCCGGAATTACTAATAATTAAATTTCGCGGGTCTGGAGTGTCTGATTGTCAAAATTTTTTTTTTATTGTGTTGGTATACATGCCCCTAAAGTATGATGAAATTTTCAGCTATATTCACTGTTTACTTTGTCTGTGGTAGTCGCTAAGGTTCGACGTGTTTTTCTGAGCTCGGCGATTTTTACAATGGAAGAATTGAAAAGTCAAAGAATTTGTATTAAATTTTGCGTAAAAATGAAATAAAGTGTTGCAAAGTGCAAAAATTCACCAGATATGGCTCCGTGTGACTTTTTCCTATTCCCAAAGTTGAAGAGACCCATGAAAGGACGGCGGTTTTCCTCGATTGAAGAAATAAAGGCCGAATCGCCGAGAGTGCTCAAGGACATATCAAAAAGTGAATATCAAGGGTGCTTCGAAAATTGGAAAAAACGCTGGCATAAGTGTATTATATCTGGGGGGGACTACTTTGAAGGGGACCACATTAATGTAGACGAATAAATAAATATTTTATTTTAGTTTTTGAAAAAACGAAAATTACGAAAACTTTTTGAACAGACCTCGTATATGAAAATTTGTTTTTAATTTTTCAATTCCTTTAAAAATAATAGGATAAATCGTTTTGTGTTAAATTCATTACATGTATCTGTCATGAGCTTATGAATGTAATTTTTTCAGGTTCTGCAAAGTTACCACAATTACACATAAGTTATAAACCGCAGAAGATTTCGCCGAAATCTCAAGGGCACGTCAGGCATTTGCTGCACGAGAAAATTAGGGACGCATATATACATCCACAGGTAAGAAGTTGATCATTTATAATATTACTCCTAGTTTTGTTTTGTATCAAATCTATTTTTTTTTATTTCAACCTAATTTATTTTACATTCAGTAAAGTCTTTTTTTTTAATGTCATTAGTACAGTTTGTTTTTTCTTATTGCACTTTGCTCCTCAGTAGAGTTTTTTTATTAATGGAAATATTATTTTCCATTTGTAGTTTCCATTTGTAGAATTTCCATTGTTCATTCATTTTATTTTATAACTTTTTTTACTTAATTTGCTCGTCAATGAAGTTTCTTTCATTTTTTATTTAATTTTCCTGGCCAGTAGAGTTTCTATTGATCTCTTATTCAAATTTGCTTTTTAGTATAGTTTTTTTCATGGCTTATTTGTTAATTATTAATCAAGATATTCCATCAGTAGAGTTTCTTTTTGCTATTATTGCAGTTTGATTATCTAATCTTTCTAAATTATTGTATTTTAACTCGTCAATAGGATCTCTGTTAGTAGAATTCCTCTTTTACAATTGTTTTGTCTCTTATTTCAGTTTGCTCGTCAGTAGACCCTCCTCTTTCACTTTCAATTTGAGTCCTTTTTTCTTTATTTTTAGTTTCCTTGTCAGTAGGGCTTATTTTTAAATTTATTTTCAATTTTCCTGTCAGTAGACTTCTTTTTCTATTTTGTTTCAGTTTGCTCAGCAGTTGAGTCCTTTTTATGCTCTATTTTACTTTGTTCGTCACTAGAGTCTCTTTTGACTCTTACTTTGATTTGATATCCGCAATTTGTTTTTTCGTCAATAGTCCTTTTTCTGTTAAAATTTTTGTGCTTGTCAATAAAGTCCATTTTATTTTAGGTTACTCGTAAGTAGAGTTCTTTTTCCATTCAAATTTCAGTTAGCTTGTCAGTTTTTTATTCAGTGTTTGCTTTTTCTCTTTTTCATTCATATTTTATTTGTGGTCAGTAGAGTTCTTTTTCCATTCATATTTCAGTTTGCTTGTCAGTAGAGTCCCTTTGGTGTCTTATTTTAGTTTTCTCCTCAGTAGAGTTTTTTTGATTTTGATCCTTTTTGATTTTTTCAGTTTTTGTCTCTCATTCAGTACAGTAGAGTTCTTTCTTTATTAAAATTTTGTTTGCTTGTTCGTAGAGTCTATTTTCACTATAATTTCTATTTGCTCATAAGTACAGTCCCCTTTTCTTACATTTTTTTCCTTTTCCTTTTCTTTTAAAAGTTTTATTTGCTAGTCAGTGGAGTTTCTTTTCTATTAACATTTTTTTTTAATTTGCTCGTCAGTAGAGTCTTTTTTATATTTTTAATCAAAGTTACCTCATCATTAGAGTCCCTTTTCTTATTAAATTTATTTTGCTCGTTAATAGAGTCCTTGTTCCATTTCGTTTTTTTTGCTCGCCAATAGACTCCCTTTTGTCTCATATTTTAATTTGCTTGTTAGTACAGCTCCTTTACATTCAAGTTGAGTCCTTTTTTTTCATTTTTAGTTTGCTTGTCAGCAGGATTTCTTTTTAAATCTATTTTCAATGTTCTCGTCAGTAGAGTCCTTTTATTAACTAATATTTTTTTTTGCATATCTTCACGTTTAAGAGGTTTTGGAACATTATGGGATGTGTTCGCAATTTTTTGCCCGCCTTTTCAGGCGCACGGATCAACCGATTTAAATGATTCAAAATACATTCAATTTGTAATGATTGGGAGGAGAGGTGATTAGTTTTTGGCAAAGGCAGGTCCAGCCATTTCGAAGATACAGAGCTAAATGTGCAAAAAAATTGTCGTTTCGTCTCTTTTCAATTTTTGTTTGTTTGTCAATAAAGACCCTTTTACCTTTTATTCGGGATATTTATGCAACTTGCTTTAAGGCAAAATACCATATTAATTTATCCACATTTATCTATTTCCAGTTCATAACAGACGTAATGAAACCCATGAAAATCGAAGAAATCATGGACCAAGAAGTCCAAAACCTCTCCGGCGGCGAACTGCAGCGCGTCGCCCTCGTTCTCTGCCTCGGCAAACCGGCCGACGTCTATCTCATAGACGAACCCTCAGCCTACTTGGACTCCGAACAGCGTCTGATGGCAGCCAAAGTGATCAAACGATTCATCTTGCACGCCAAGAAGACGGGATTCATAGTCGAACACGATTTCATAATGGCCACTTATCTGGCTGATAGAGTTATTGGTTTCGAGGGAACGCCGTCGGTTAACGCGGTGGCCAATTCGCCGCAGAGTCTG
>NW_020538040.1:6309002-6333239 GCF_003426905.1 Ctenocephalides felis
TGGTTGGAATGCAGACTATCTTAAAGTTAATATTAAGAAATAATTTTACGAAGGCAGGTGTAACGGTTTTGGAGATCCAATTAAATATATATATATATATATATATATATATATATATGCCATTTGGGGGACCAAAATGATCTTTATACTTATGCACATCAAATTATCAGATATCTTCTATATATATAAAAATAAGTCGGGTTTTCCTTCCTGACGAAATAACTCCAGAACGCACGAACCGATTTCGACAATTTTGCATTCGTTGGAAAGGTCTCGGGCTCCGCAAGGTTTATAGCTAAGAAAATTAGTTGTGCATGGCATCGTGCCCTAATGCAAATTGCTGGAACTTCACGCACCGTAATTAAAATTCGAGTAATAAAAATAATCAACAATTGTTTTAAATAATTTCAAATAGATTATCTTCTCTATGTATTAAAATAAGTCGGGTTTTCCTTCCTGACGAAATAACTCCAGAACGCACAAACCGATTTCGACAATTTTGCATTCATTGGAAAGTTCGGGCTCCGCATGGTTTATAGCTAAGAAAATTAGTGGTGCATGGCATCGTGCCCTAATGCAAATTGCTGGAACTTCACGCACCGTAATTAAAAATTCGAGTAATGACATTAGTGAGAATTATCAGAATTATGCTTGGTTAAGTCAACGAGCAATTCTTGCCGCCAAGAAATATGATGTACACGCACTGAATTTCACCATTCAATCAAAAATTGCTGGCGATTTGGTGACATACCAATGATTCCGACTGGTCTTAAGTTTGACTTCAAACGATTGCAATTTCCAGTTCGCCTTGCGTTCGCAATAACAAGTCGCAAGGCCAATCGCTTAGTGTTTGCGGGATAAATTTCAAATAGATTATTTAGAAAATCATTGTTTTTCACATGGGCAGTTATACGTTGCCTGTTCACGAGTTGGAAAACCATCCGCTTTGTTTGTGTTAACGTCAGACCAAAAAACAAAAAATGTGGTTTACCAAAGATCACTTCCATGGAACGGATAATTTGCGGATTCACTTTCATTTACTTAGAGAAGTTCAACTAAAAAACACTTCATTTTTGTAATCAAAATAAATTCGTTACTGTTGTATAATAAAATCAAATTATTCCTTTTAAAATATAAAACAAACAAGAAATTTCTTCATCTTTCTCACGAAGCCATCTGGTGGCGAAACGGAGTTCGTCGGGTTTGCTAGTTTTATATAAATTTTAATAATAATTACAAATTATTACAAATTTTGTTCATATTTCTATGAGTCCGTACCAATGTTTATCTATTAGACTGCAATGCGGCGCTTACGCGCTTCGATATTTCCTTTTGCTTCTATTTTCTTGCTTTAAAACAGTTCAAAATTATCAGTAAAATTTGAAGTATGAAAAAATCAAATTGTTCAAAGTCATTTTCTCCAATAATTTTAAAAATCTAATTTTTCACCAAATTTTTAAAAAAATTTAAAGGTTTTTCAACAATTTTAATTTTCGGTACGGGAGCATAACTCAACAGATACATTTTTTTAATAATTTGTCGATCGATATTTAATTTATCAGTAAAATCCCGTTGTTAATTTTTGTTTCAGTTTGTTCGTCAGTAGTCTTTTTTTTCTCTATTCTATTCTTTGTTGACTATAAAGTCATTAGTAATTTGCTCATCACTAATAACTCTTTCACTTTGAATTATTTTTTCTCAAGAAAGAAGCTCTTTTGGTGTTCAATATTTTTATTTTCTTGACAGTAGAGTCCTTTTTATATGTTTATTTTAGTTTGCTCGTCAGTAGAGTCCCTTATTCTATTAAAAAAAATTAATTTGCTCGTCAGTAGTCATTTTTATGTTTAATTCAGTTTGCTTGTTAGTAAAGTTTCTTCCTTTATTGACGTTTTTAATTTGCTCTCCAGTAGAGTCCTTTTTATATGTTTAATTCAGTTTGCTCGTCAGTAGAGTCCCTTCCTCTTTTTTATTTGCTCGTCAGTAAAGTCCTTTTTGAAATTAAATAATTTGATTTGGTCGTCAGTAGACTCTGTTTTCTTCTGATTTATTTTGCTCGTTAGTAGAATCCTTTTTCTTCCGGGTTTTTATTTATTTTTCTCGTCAGTACAGTCCGTTTTCTTCCAATTTATTTGTTTTGCTCGTCAGTAGAGTCCCTTTTCTCTTAACATTTTAATTTGTCAGTAGAGTCCCTTTTCTCTTAACATTTTTATTTGCTCGTCAGTAGAGTCCTTTCTTGTTTTAATTCTATTTTGCCCGTTAACAGGAACCTTTAATGATAATCTCTGTGGTTACTTTTCGAAATTTATTTTTAATTTGCTCATCCGTACAATTCTTTTTTTCTGATATTATCAGAAGGTGTACATCAGTAGAGTTCCTTTTTTTCTTCTAATATCTGAATTTCCGCTTTTTTGTCAGATTGTCTGATTTTACTCGCCAGTAGAGTTTTTTTTCATTTTCTACCCGTCGAGACCTTTCCAATGGTACCCAACATGCCATAAGATACAATCAAAGAATTTTGAAGTAAAACTTCTTTAGGTTCGTTTAATACAACAAATTCAATATCAAAGTAAAATTTTTATATGCGTGTTTAATCTCTTTTTAGCTCTTTAAGATTGTATTTATTTTGCTCGTCAGTAGTCTCTTTTATATTTTTATTTCGATTTGCTCGTCAGTAGAATAGGTTTTTGTATTGACACTTTTGAATTTGTTCGTCAGTAGAGTCCTTTTTATATTAAGATTACGATTTGCTTGTCAGTACAGTTCATTTTTTTATAAACATTTTAATTAGCTTGTCAGAAAAGTCCTTTTATTACTAATATTATAAGTAGAGTCCGTTTTATTCCAAGCTTTTATTTATTTGGCTGGTCACTAGAGTCCTTTTTCTTCTGCGTTTTATTTGTTTTGCTCGTCAGTAGAGTCCTTTCTTTCATCATCTGTTATATTTAATTTGTTTGTCAGTAGTGTTCTACTTGTATAGTTTGAAAATTGGCATTGCCAGTTCTCTTTTTCAAAGTTAAATAACGTATAGATAGATAGATATAGATAGTCAATAGAAAAGGGGACTCTACTGACGAGCAAATTGTAATGTTAATAGAAAAAGAGACTTTACTGTCATGCAAATTCAGTTCGAATTTAAAAAAAACTAAGATATAACCGAGAATAGGCCCCAGGAGTGTGTTTTTGTTGTTCCTGGTTTGTTCACACATTTTCTGATGCTGTACGAATTTGTGTTGTAAAAACCAGGTAGATTAAAATTTTTGCGATCGCATTTTGAAAGTAATTTATTTACTAATTACTTTCATGAAGAGAGCAAAAGACATTATAAACATTAAACAAGAAATATTTTTTTTTATTTCTCAAAATTCAATTACATCCTGTTTTATAAAATACAAAAAGCATTAAGTAATTATAATAATAATAATAATAATAATTTTCTTATTTTAGGATACCGAACAAAAACGTGCAGGCCAATATTTCTTCCTGGAAGAATAGACGACAAAAAAACAAACAAATTGATTGCTGCTACAATTAAATTAATAAAACAGGTCTTAGGAAAATAAAAGGAAAGTAAAGTAAAGTAAAGCGCTTTATATATTTATACAACTTGGGACATCATCAAATTTATACGAACAGATAAATATATATAAAAGAAACCTTTACTTTATATATATATATATATATATATATATATATATATATATATATATATATTATAAAAGTAAAGGTTTCGTCCTTGTATGATAACTGTGTGCAAAATAAATGATTTTTTTATTTTGTTGTAAACATTTTGTGAAGTTTTATTTACAGTTAATTTAAATTGGAACATTATACCCTTTTGTTGACAACTTCACTTCACTCTGCTGCACAGACATTTTTTTTTGTACTGATGCAACACTTTTTTTGTTCTTGTTCAAGTGAAAACAAAATGGCAGTTGTAGACAAAATAATTTTATAAAATTTTTAGTTGAATTTGTTGTGTTTGTAGGTATATAATTATAAATGATACTGTTTTTGTGCAGGTGTTTATGAAGGTATCAATAAAAAGTGTGATTAAGATATAAGAATGATAATTTGTGGTAGTTTTTACTAAATTCAATATTTGTAGGTTATGTTTACTTTTAGTTTCAGTTTTGTTTAAATTTAGTTTATAATTCTTGTTTATAAAGATTATATAAGTTAATTTGTTCTTGTGAGTGGTTTTGGTGCCTTTTGCAAGAACTTGTGTGGTAAGTTTTTGTATATTTATCATTTTTAGTTGTATTATGTTTTTTTTATGTCCATCGATTTGAGTACATTATATTTGAATAAATCTTCTTTTTGTACTATTATTTCTTAAAGGGTTCTCGAATTTAATTATACTATTATTATCTAAGGTATTATAACAATCGATTTAACAAGGATATGTTTGAATAAATCTTTTGTATAAAAATAGTATCTTAAGGTTCTCGAAACTCAAACAAGTGGTTTCTAGTGAAAAGATATTTTAATATCAACTCTTAGAACTCTTTTAAATTTATTTGATAATTCTCTTTTGAATACATTACACACAAGTTTCTTTTGTTTCTGCATATGGTTTTAATGCATTCTAATTTATAATTTGTGTGATGAGTTTTTTACATTCATCTTATTATCTTTATTACGTATTTTCGAAATTAGTCATTATTTTTAGTTATCATTGATTAACATTTGAGTAAATCTTTTCCTTATAAGAGTATCTTTGGGTTCTGCTAATCCAAATAGTGTTTATTAATACAAAGATATTATTTCTTCCTGTAGGGTAAGTTATTTAATATTTATTATAGTCACTAATATATTATAGTTTATGTTCTCAAAGTCTTTAATTAAATCTCAGAGTCCTCGAAATCCAAACGATTTAGTATGCAGGTTAATTAATATTGATGATTATCAATGTGTTTGTTTAAAACTTTTTCTGGAAATCAGAATAGCAGTATTTTGTTCTAAGGTATTATAATATCTATCATTTCTTGCTGTTTTATTTTTTATATTTAGTTCATTTCTATTTTTATTATGTACTTTTCAAGTTATGTATTATTTTTTGTAATCATTGATTTAACTTTCTTTTGAGTAAATCTTTTATCTGAAATAGTTGTTTTGAGGGTTCTCGAATTTAACTATGCTTAACTAATTTTTAACTTCCAATGCCGAAATTTTTAAAAGGTTTTAAATTTTTTGAATATTTCGTAAATTTTAAATTGTTTTTAAAGCCATCGCACAGCGTAGATGTTTCCAAGGCGTATATCGAAGCGCGTAAGCGCCGCGTCATTATCCAACGGTTAAATAATGTAAATTATTTGGAAATAGAAATAAAAATTTGTGCCTAATATTTCATTTTTTATAAAATATATAATAATGTGATATTCATATATCAAATGATCATTTAATCCAGCCAAATGGCATATTTTTCAAGTTTTTTTTAATTAATTTTCCGAAACCGTTAAATCTGTCTTTCCAAAAATATAACCAATTTTTTATTATGTCCATAAATGTTATGAATTTTTTGAATCATTCAAATTGGACACTCCGTTCTCTCAAGTACTGAATTACTGTTTTTGGCACTCTTTGCTCCGTATCTCTAAAACCACTGGTTCTGTTTTGCCAAAAACTAATCAGCAGCTCTCCTTAACAACAGCAATCGAATGTTTTTTGAATCATTGAAATCGGTTGACCGCGTTCCTGAAATCGTCGATGAAATTTTGAATCCGCACACACACACATCCATTTTCTCTAATTTTAAGGTATGTTAGTAAAATGTTCAGAAACTTCTGAAACGTAAAGATATATAAAAATTTTCATTTTCGATTTTTTTGCGATTATTTTAACTTAACCTAGGGGAAGTTAATAAATGTAAAAAATGTCGCAGACTATTTAACGGTAACTTAACGTTTTATTTAACGGATAATTTAAATTTTATAATTTGCTTCAGAAAATTTTATTTAAAATAATAATATTAATAATTAAATTTAATAATTAAGTTTTACATAAGCATTAAACATGTTTCAAACTGATGATTGTATTTCACGACGGAGAAATTTTTGTAGGAAGTTAAAAAAAATTAAACTGTTTTAATTAAATAAAGATTATTATTATAAATTTATAAGGAAATCTCGTGTTATGATTGTGACGACAAAGTCATACGACTGATTCATCATCCGTGAAGTCTTTCGAAGACTTTTCTAAGGAATTCCATATGTCATCACTATTATGTACATACATATATGTATATGAATATATATGTAAAAACAGGTTGACATGGAATATTTTTGTATTGGTTTAATTCGTGACATCATACATATATAAATGTATATATGCATATATATATAAAAGTGTGCGCGCATGCCACGTAATATTTTTCACCTTATTGACGGGCAGGGATTGCAAACAAACGTTTTTCCTAAATTTAATATATGTAACTAGTTATAAATGGCATTTTGCCTTACGGCAAGTTTCATCAACTTCCGAAATATGTATACATAATTAACTTAATTAATAAAAAATGAGGTTTATTTATATTCCAGTCTTCTTTGTACTTTTCTTTACAAAGTGTTTACGTAGTACACTAAATTTCATACAAATATTGTATTACTACAGATATCTTGCATAGTATGTGCGGTGTAATCTTGTTAGGGAAATTAGTATAGTGCAGAACAAACGAACACACTTATACTATACTTTCCGAACAAAATTTAAATTTTGAGAGATATTTTGTACAGTGTTGGTGTGAAAATCTTTGTTCAGAAACTAGTATAACATTGGTATAAAAGGACTCTACTGACGAGCAAATTAAATTTGTAAATGATAATATCTACAAAGTATTATAAAAAAGATTCTACTACCGTTTCAAAATAAGTTTCAAATTTGTGAAAAATATTCAAATTTGAAAATTTTTGACAAAGAAGAGACTCTACTGACGAGCAAGTTAGACTTGAACTTGTGAAGAACTCAAATTAGCTCGTTGGTAGAGTCCTTTTTGCCTTGACATTTTTTAAACATTTCTCATTAATATTTTGGGCAAATTTAATTTGCTCGTCAGTAGAGTTTCTTTTTGTTTTAACATTTCTCATTCATAGTTTAATTTGTAAGTCAGTAGAGTCATTTATGTTTTAAAATTTTTAATGTTTTTTAGATCGAATGTCTCATCTGGCGTGAATATAAATTTCTCCTTTGGGAAGTTTAAAAAGAACTCTACTAATGAGCAAACTAGAAAAGACCAGATAAAATTTTACTAATTAGCAGAAAACAAAAGCGAAACTTAGTTTGCTCGTAAGTAGAGTCCCTTTTCTATTTTGTTTATTTTTAGTTTGCTCGTCAGTAGAGTCCAATTTTTTTTTTTTTATTCTTAGTTTTCTCGTCAGTAAAGTCTCATTTTATTTCCTTCTTCAATTTGCTCGTCAGCAGAGCCTCTTTTTTGTTCATTATTTCAGTTTGCTCGTCAGTGGAGTCTCTTTTGTCTTTTATTTTCAGTTTGCTCGTCAGTAGAGTCCCTTTTCATATTTTACTTCAGTTTGCTCGTCAGTAAGGCCCTCTTTACTATTTTTTTCAAGTTTTTCCAAAGCAGATTTTCTTTTCCATTTCATTACAAGTTGCTCGTCAGTAGATTTACTTTTGTCTCTTATTTCGTCAGCAGAGTCTCTTGTTATAATTTATTTCAGTCTGCTCGTCAGTAGAGTCCCTTTTGTTAATTACTATACTTTGAAAATAGAGTTCTTTTCCATTATTCTCGATAGTAAAGTCTCTTTTGTTCATCATTATTAAATTTAATTGTCCTTCTGTATATTTATGTTTGCTCGTCAGTAGAGTTCGTTTTCTGAGCGGCAATTTTAAAATTCTATCGTGACAATTTTAAAAGTAGCTAAAACCCAATTAGTATTTTGATTAAATCGATTATTTACACATATCGCAACTTGCCTTAAAGCAAAATGCCACTTACACCTGATCCTACTGATTAAATGTTCGATAATTTTTTACATATAAAGTGCTACCATACTAGTTTCTAAACAAAGATTTCCACACGCACACCATACAGAATATCTGAGAAAATTCTATTTTGTTTTAAAACAAGTCTTTACTAAATTCCACAACGAGATTTTACCACACTTACTATGGGAAAGATCTGAAAAAATGTAATATTTGTATGGAATTTAGTATACAACACACTTTTTGAAGAGAAAATGGCTAAGAAAAAAAATATAAATAAATCTCAATTCTTAACGATTAACTTGATTATTTATATTTTTTGCAACTTGCCTTAAGGCAAAATACCAGTAGAGAGCTTTTCCATATATATTTATACAGTTGTGCTTGCAACGCTTTTATTAATATTTTGATTTAATAAAGTTTCGCTAATTAGGCGGATTTAGGTAAAAATTAATATTTTAACAATTCAATGATGATTTTATCAAACATCAATATTTTAGATACACTTGTTTTGTTTTATTGAAAGCCATAGCACACTTAGTCTATATTGGAGATTATATGCTCCAACCACTTTCAACTAGTTTATTTATTCCTCTTGGGGTTTCCAATCCCTGCAATTGGGGCCTCTTTGGAGGGGCAATCGGCCGGCAGCCGAACGCGACGTTTCATTTCCGAGTCAGTCTCAACAAAACCTTCGTCGTGTTAAGTGTTCAGTCAGTCGAGTTGAGTTTCTGTGATTATTTTTATAGTTTTGGGTGTGTCCAAGTAAGTAATCGAATCATACATTCACAGACTATTAATATAAATGGAAAACTATTAGAAATGGATTTATGTTATAATAAATACAATTTAAGAAAGAAGCTCGGGTTTTTGTTAAAATTTTATTAAAGTTGTGGCAGGTGGTAAAGTTTTGCCGAGTATTGGTAAAAGTTAACTAATTAGTACATAAATTACCTTAAAATTAACTATCTGGTAAATTGGTTGTTTTAATTAATTCTTTAGTACTAGTGCCTGTTAAGTTTAAATAGTATTTATTCAATAGAAGTTGCAAAATTGTCGGAGTATTTTTTTACCGGTTTAAATATATGTACGTGTACATGTTTACTCAACCGGAATTTTACAAAGTATAACAATATTTATTATTTTTATAAAATAACAATTTTTTATCAAAATGTGATGTCCATGTAATATCTTTTATTATTAATTACGGCTTAATTGTAATTTTTTTTATTCGACAATATATTTACAACTGTCCTACATAGATATTTAGTAAATCCTTTGGCAATTATATATAAAAAAATGACATCGATATATAAATAGTAAAAAATACACAGTTGCATTTTTCCTGTATAAGAAGTAATTTTCAAATATAATAGTAATTTAATAATTAAATAAATACACGATTTTTTTTAACTAATGATATTGTGTATATGCATGTGTGTTAGTACGGATTAAATTTATATTATTTTTATATATTTCAAGTTTATAGTCTAACTTTTTGTTTAGGATTTTGAGTACAAAAAATACATTTTTAATATTGAATTTACATTACATACATTTAATGTTGAAGTCCAATTTTTTTAAATAAAATTTATATTTCTATTTTTGGAATTTTAAATTTACGATTTTGACATGTTAAGTAATAATGTATACATTAGTTACAGTTTAATATTTTAATGATTCAAGTTACATTAATCATTAATTGGTATTTTTATATATTTTTTTCAATTCTAAGATTTTTTTTAAATACATACATTTTTAAAACAATATTTACTAAAATTATATTATTTTTTTCCAAAATTGTTCATCGTAATTACTACAAATTTTTTATTTTATTCTCGAAGCTGTTTTTTCTCTCTTGAGGTCTAATGATGGGTCGTAACTAGTTCCGAAACGTTGCAAATAAAGAAATTTTTTTTTGCAGAATGATGACACACATACCGCGTCGAAACGTATAAATGAATAGATCTATCTAATAAATAGATTTAGATCATTTTCTTATTTATGATTTTATTGGCTTTCCTCCTATTATACATTTAACCATTTAAAATACATTTTAACTCAAATATTTTTATAGATCATTATTGTTCATTTAATTTAATGACTGGCTGCAAATTAACATGTTAAAAATATCTCAACGTCGAACAAAAAATTCTAAATTTTATATATGTATATATATATATTTATATATAATATATGTATATGTATATATATATATATATATATATACATAATTATAAATTTATATCTTTATATATTTATATATTTTTTTCTATTTTCAGTTTACTAATTCAAGATGAGTTCCGACCAGTATTATCCATTCAAAGTAAGTTTTTAGTTACATAATATTATTTGACATTGAATGCTATATTTATAACCTTTGGATTTATTCATAACACATCTATCATTCTAAATAATTATAATAAACCGTTTTTTAAAAAAAATATTTTCAAATTTAGAGACTATTCCAATTAGAATTTCGCAAGAATCCAATAAGCAGAACTTTGTGTTATAATTTATATATTATTGATGATAATTTATATTATATGATTATCACTTGAGTTTTGTTATTAGTAATACCATACATTTATTTTTTTGTTGAGCAAATTTTTTTTTAAAACTACTTTTACCATTCAAACTGCTTATTTTTAAAATGAGACTTTTATGTTTTGAGAAATGATTTTTATCAGAATCTTTCGAGAATCCAATTAGTAAAATTTTGTGCTTCGTACTTAACTAAAATTTTATTCTTATAAATTCTAATTTGTAATTTATATTCTAACAATTATATGCAAGATTTATTATTGATATTTTTTTTGTTTATTACAAGCTTCTTATTGAAAAAAAAGAATGACTAGAAACTTTCATGCACATCATAATTGTTTGTATTTAATTTTCGTCAAACATATTGTTATTTGAAATTATATTCTGATAATTATTTATTTTATTCATAGAATACGCTTATTTACATAAATACTTTATTAAGTAATAATCGAGATTTTAAAATTTGTATTATGAGATTCTGATCAAAATACCATTATGATTCATATTTGTTATTTCTATCCATAGATAAGATTTTTCATATTTTATATCATTTTTATATTATTTTTATTCTTTTTTTATCTTTTCTTTTGCTTATCACTATATCACATAATTTGCTTCGATTTCACAATCTGTAAAATAAAAATAATTTTCAAGAGAAGCCCAAAAATTTCAGAATTCATTTTTTTTCTATTGAAAATTAAAGTATTTTGAATGAAACTGATAAAATATTAAAATAATACCTCCTAATTATTATTAGATTTTAATTTACATTAATGTGTCATTTCTAATTGTAAGATGACTTTGTTTGTAATATTTATTTTTAGCAAAGTGACGTCGCGTTTGAAAGTTGACATTGAAATTCGTTGAATCGACTTGACTTTGTTATAAATTATATATTATACATATAGATATCATTAATATTTTTATGACGATTTAATACGTCATGGATTAGTCACGGTTTATCAGAAAGATTACAAAAGAAATCACGTTATTTTAGAAAATTTATCTAATAGTTATGAGAGATATCACAAATATTCTAGATGATTTTATTAACTCTGTTAAAATATTTTATATTTTTTTATTTTATTTCATATTTTTGTTTGTTTTTATTAATTACATAGTATTTTTCTTTATTGACAATATTTGTTACAACTTAAATAATTCAACATCAAGTAACAATAATGAACAATAACATAAATTTAAATAAAAAAGAGTACCAAATAAAGGATAATAGTGTTTACAGTAAAATGATATCCGTAGTATGATGATTTAATATAAAATAAAAGCAAATTAATAAATGAAATAAATAAAATTTCTGAATAATAAAAATAATACTAGTAAATTAATACAGAAAAATAAATTAATATCGGTTTTGACAGCTGCCAAATGTTTAATATACATCTCTTAAATGGCACTGTTATTTTTTAAACAAATTTGACAGTTGATAAATTAATATATTGAAAATTAAACAAATTCGCAAATAGTTGAAAAATACCATTTGCATAAATAAAATAATATTACATTTGTATTTTAATATGTTTTGACATTTGATGTCGAATCATATGTTCTGAGAACATGGTTTTAAATTGTTTTGGATTTTTTCTCATTACACATTTGCTGTTAATTTCTATGAAAAATATACTGAATAATATTTCTTGAAATAATTACAATGAGTGCAAATAACTCTATTATATTTGGATACCACTTTATGTTCTTAATTTTTAACTTCCCGTAGGGCAAGTTATAGTAATCGCAAAAAAATCGAAAATGAAAATTTTTATATATCTTTACGTTTCAGAGGTTTCTGAACATTTTGGCATACCTTAGAAAAAATGGATGTATGTGTGTGTGTGTGTGTGTGTGTATGTGTGTGTGTGTGTGTATGTATGTATGTATGTACGTGTGTGTATGTATGTGCGGATACAAATTTTCGTCGACGATTTCGGGAACACGGGTCAACCGATTTGAATAATTCAAAGAACATTCGATTCGTATTGATAAGGAGACGTGCTGATTAGTTTTTGGCGAAGGCAGGTCTAGCCGTTCCGAAGATACGGGGCAAAAAGTGCCGAAAACGGTAACTCAGTTTTTGAGAGAACGGAGCGTCCGATTTGAATAATTCAAAAAACATTTCACTTGTATTGACAAAATGAAGAATCGATAAAATTTTCATGAAGGTAGGTCTAGCGGTTTCGGAGATATGGAGGAAAAAGTAAAAAAATGAGCCATTTGGCGGTCAAAAATGATCATTAGACATATGCTCATCAAATTATCAGATATTTTATAGAGATTTTAACAATAAGTATACAATTTGTTAACATTCCTATGGGTTCCGTACCAATGCTTATGCGTTAGACAGCGACGCGGCGCTTACGCGCTTTATATTTTGTCCCTATGCAGTTAAAGCAGTACGATTGCTTTGAAAAGAAAGTTCAGATCTTCCACAACATGTCAAAATAAAAAAAAAATTCTTCAAAAAAAAGCAAAAAAAAAAAATTAAAAAAAAATTTTTTTTAAAAAAAAAAATTTTTTCAAAAAAAAGTAATTTTTTGTCCAATTTATAGTTTCTCAAAAATCTTATTTTTTCAAAGTAATTTTTTTTTTCAAAAATGTTAATCGTTTTTAAAAAAATAATAATTTTTGGTGCGGGAAGTTCCAGCAATTTGCCTTAAGGCACGATGCCTTAATTGCCTTAAGACAGAATTCCACTTACAGCTAGTTAATATTCAATTTATAAGTCATTCATTTATAATTTATTTTGTAATTTTATAATATGATGGACTATTACATTGTCTGCCCTAATAATGTTTAGTGCCAAAAAATGGGTGTGTACATTAGAATTAACAGTAAAATCGATATTATATATATATATATATATATATATATATATATATATATATATATATATATAAAGAAGCGTCATATAGACACGGAATCATCTTATTATACAAAGAATATATAATCGATTGACCTTCACGAATAAATATCATCCCAGACGAGTTATGAGAAAAAACGGATTATATGTATTATATAACGCATATTAAATCCTCATTATTTATTATTACTAAATTGATAACATTGTATTTTGATAACAAATACAAATACAGAATTTATATTGAAGATATCTCGATTTTTCTGTAAAATATAATTGCGTCCATTAAATCTTTTGGCCAAAATAACTGCATAGAACTTTGAACAAAATGCATGCGCTCTGAAGTTGGTTGTGATTCGTTAATCGTTAGATACTTAAATTCAAAATGATTAATTTTAAAAATGTATTCATTTAAATTTAATATTTTGTATAAATTAACAACGAATTATTTTGTTTTTAATACAACGAGTTATGAGTTTAAATTTACAAGCATTTTTGTTAGTATTATTAATAATAACTATGATATATTATAATGATCATTTTAAACTTACAAGCATTATTGTTCATATTATTAACAATAAATGTGATGTTCAATGTTCCATTGCATCCATTAAAAGTTTTGACTAAAATAACTGCATACAACTTTGACAAAATGCACATGCTCTGAAGTTGGTTGTACTTTAGTAACCGTTACAATTCAAAATCAAAACTAGCTGTAAGTGGAATTCTGTCTTAGGGCAATTAGGGCATCGTGCCTTAAGGCAAATTGCTGGAACTTCCCGTACCAAAAATTATTATTATTTTTTTAAAACGATTAACATTTTTGAAAAAAAATTACTTTGAAAAAATAAGATTTTTGAAAAACTATAAATTGGACAAAAAATTAGTTTTTTTTGAAAAAAAAAAATTTAAAAAAAAATTTTTTTTTTTAAATTTTTTTTTTTTTGAAAAAAATTTTATTTTTTTTATTTTGACATATTGTGGAAGATCTGAACTTTTTTTTCAAAGCAATCGTACTGCTTTAACTACATAGGGACAAAATATAAAGCGCGTAAGCGCCGCGTCGCTGTCTAACGCATAAGCATTGGTACGGAACCGATAGGAATGTTAACAAAATGTATACTTATTGTTAAAATCTCTATAAAATGTCTGATAATTTGATGTGCATATGTCTAATGATCATTTTTGACCGCCAAATGGCTCATTTTTTTACTTTTTCCTCTATATCTCCGAAACCGCTGGACCTACCTTCATGAAAGTTGTATCGATTCTTCATCTTGTCAATACAAATAAAATGTTTTTTAAATTATTAAAATCGGACGCTCCGTTCTCTTAAAAACTGAGTTACCGTTTTCGGAACTTTTTGCCCCGTATCTTTGGAACGGCTTGACCTGCCTTTGCCAAAAACTAATCAGCACGTCTCCTTATCAATACGGATCGAATATTTTTTGAATTATTCAAATCGGTTGATCCGTGTTCCCGAAATCGTCGACGAAAATTTGTATCCGCACATACATACACACACATACATACACACACACACACACACACACATACATCCATTTTTTCTAAGGTATGGCAAAATGTTCAGAAACCTCTGAATTGTAAAGATATATAAAAATTTTCATTTTCGATTTTTTTGCGATTACTATAACTTACCCTACGGGAAGTTAATTATTGTACAGCGTGTGGAAATGTTTAAATAAATTGAATTAAAGTTATTTAAAATTATTTTCGAAATTCAAAAACCAAATTCTCGTAAAGTGTGTGATTATCTTTAAATAATTTGAATAATTTTTCAAAATTACATTAAATAAATTATGAACTGTCAAATGAGGAATCCATTTTGATTTTAATACTGTGAAGTTGCGCAGAGTTTTTTAAAATTCAAATCACAAATTTTGTAATGATTATAACTATCAAAATAAATACGTTAAAAATATATAAAAGAATTTAAAAAAATTAAATATAATTCATAAAGTATACTAAATCAAAATAAATAAAATCTTTGTGTAATATTCTCTTAGTACTATCACAAATAATATTTAATATTTATCAATATTTTTATTATACCTTAATATTTAATTATGGAATGTGCTTTAAATGTAACAAAACTCTAGTTTTTTTTAAGTAATATTATTCTTAACATTAACAACAAATAGTTGATGTTTGTAATTAACGACATGTGGTTAAATCGTTCTAGAACATTTTTTTTAATTACTAGAAGTTGCTCGGTATGTGATTCTAATTAGAAACATATACGACATGTAACACGAGAGGAGTGGCCTCGTGTAAAATATACATACATACATACATATATATATATATATATATATATATATATATATATATATACTAGATGACCCGACAGACGTTGTCCTGTACCCACGTCTACAATTCAAAAGTTACAAATTTTTTAATATCCTATCCTTTACTTTTTAATATCATATTTAATGTCCTGCCTTTGTGATTTATTTACAGTCTTAGCATAAGCAATATAAGAAATTCAGAAAAAAATAATATAGTATCTGCGATAAAAGAACAATATCACACTTGATTTTACCATACAACGCAATTGCTTCAATAATTTTCGTTAGTTGCTTTTTGGCAATAATTTCTAAAATACATACTTCTTACTAATAATCTAATAAACATTATTGTTTATGTTCAAATCTCAGGTGAATTAATTTGTAAAATCTAGTTCATATGAGCACTCTTTGATATAAGATCAACTTGCTAAATATTCCATATCCAATGGCAAACAAATGAATTTTTGGAACATAAAGCAAAATTCTTAATCATTTTTTTTTAATTAAGTAGAAATATTTTTTTGTATTGTTGAATCACTTAGTAAAGTATTTTAATTTTTTATGCTTAATAATTGGATTGAATATTGATAAAATGTCGTGTTTATTTTTATACTTTATGACATTTAATATTGTCATACTCAGTTTTGTTCAAGTAAATAAGGGGAGTTTATAGGATCTTTTTTCTCGACCGTTTCGGCATTTAATTTTTGTCATCGTCAGTTGTAATTAAAACTAAAGTACAACTAATAAACAAACTAATAATAAACTGTATTTATTTGCATCATTTAATCATTTAATAATTTAATCATATTCATAATTAGCACAAAAACAAATAATTATTTGTCACATTTTTATAATAATTTTTTGTACTTTCATTTTTAGTGGAGCCATTGTTAGTACATTTTTAATAATTTAGAAAATGTATCTAGTCTCATAAATAGAAAATTATTTATAAATCTATTATTACTCGAATACAATTATTTTGTCTGTACATAAATAACGTCTGAGGACCCGAAAAGAATTTTATCATTTATCAAAAGTCAACAAATACATTATTGTGGTCAACATTGACATTTTGTAACATTGATAATGAAATATACAAAACAAAATAAAACAAAACATATGGTTTTGTCAATTGATAAGAAAACCATTAAATTTCGACATATATTGTTATCGATTATTCGGCCTAGTTATTTTAGTAATTCATTATCAATAATATATGTATGAATTCTGTGAGGACAGGGAAATGCTTTTTGTTGTTTTAAGGACTTTGACATCTGTCAATCAGACATGCATCAATAATTCTATTGAATTAATTGATTAATCTACTTAGTTAAATACATATATTTGAAACAAATTTTGAACAGTCAAACGATGAGGAATTCATTTTGAATTGAAAACTTTTAGAATCCATTTTGAATTGAACGGTTTTTTAATTCAAAAGTGTGTGACACGTGTTTTAGAATCAAAAGTAATATTTAACAGAAAATATAAAACTTTATTTGGTACCTTCTACAAATTATTTTTTTCAATTAAATTTGTTGAATATTAAATATCTCGAATGCAATTTAAACTTAAATACAGATTTGTTGAAAATAAATTATATGAACTGTCAAAGGAGGAAGCCATTTTGATTTTACAACTGTGAAGTTGCTTTTTTTTTAATTCAAAATTCAAATATAAATTTGCACAAATTACAAATTAATTTGTTATTAAACTTGTATGTTATTAAACTTGTTTAATATTAGATATTTCAAATACAATTTGAACATCAATAGATTTATTTAAAATAAATTATATGAACTGTCAAACGTGGAAGCCATTTTGATTTTACAACTGTGAAGTTGCAGAGTTCTTTTTTTAAATTCAAAATTCAAATATAAATCGGCACAAATTTTGATAATAGTAAAATCATTGTAACATATATTCAAGAAATTGTTAAACAAGTAACAAAAATGATAGATTTTTTTACTTTTAGTTTATTATATGAGTTTTTGTATAATAATTTAGAGTCCATTAAAATTATCGATGGAATGGACTAAACCGTACAGTTTGTTCCGCATGTGAACAAATCTATTAAATTAAAAATAGACGGACATGAAATCTTCAACAGACACACATGCTGAATATTTTAAGACTAATTTCATCATGAATTACTTAGTTTTACTTGTATTTGTAAATATCATATTTAACATTGAAAATTATATAGAAATACATCGAGAAAATGTTCTAACACGTATTTTTTTTAACAAATCTGTTGAAAAAATAAATAAAAATAATGTACACGCTTACAAATTCTTATTTTATCCTTTTTAACGCAAATAACGTTTAAAATTTTCGTATTTTTTTACGAAGTATATAATTTTGAATCACTATGACAGTTAAATCAAAATGTCACTGTTCAAAAATCCCGCTAAATTTCTTCTAGTATTAGACAACAATCTTCACAATTATGCAGAACGTGTTATTAGTTTTACTATTTATTATTACTATACTTATTAATATAATAATGTACGTTAACAAAAAATAGAATACTAGAATAATTATTCTATAATAATTTATCCTGTTTTTAATGTTGAACGTACATTGCTACTTCTTAAATTTGATATTTTTGAAATTTGAATTTAAACAATTGAAAACAACTTTAGAGCGTATGCATTCTGTGTGTAGTTATATGCAGTTATTTTTACCTAAAGATTTAGTATATTATGAAATGGATTTTAATTATTTGACTTCCTAAACGTTTGAGTATTAAATAAAATAAAATGCTAAATTAATTACTGATTATAATAGTCTATTGTTATTATTCGTCGTTATGACTAATCTAATAGCTTAGTTAGAAATTTAGAAAATCGATATTTATCTTTTGAGAGAGAACGGATGTTGCCACATCAGTGGGCAGACAGACACACAGGCGGGAAATTAGAAATTTGAAAAAGAATATGCGTGGGAAATTTGAAAGTTGAACTATTATATATATATATATATATATCATAACACATTTTTAATAAAAAATATAAAATATACTAAAATGTTTTCTCACAAAAATCTGTCAAAACTGTCAAATATGCCGGACACGTGTGAAAGTTCACGTTGTATGTAACGGATTTTTATTTGAAAATAGTGGTACTAAAGGTGATTTTTTTAAAAATACCAATACATACTATTCTGTATAACACTAATATTATTAGATAATACTAATAATAATACTAGAACAAATTTTATTCTTATAACTTGCAAAATAGTTGCGGAATGATGGAATATTTTATAATAATACATTGAAGCAAGTATTTTTTCTCTTGTAATATGTATAATTGTTTTGTTGTTAACCTTCAAACGTAAAAGCCCTTTTGTAAACTATTTCAAGTACACAAAATGACTCACTCATGGGATTTATACAAACAAAAAAAACAGTTTGTTACCAGTTCAAGGTACTTCTTAAAAAATTATTTGCTTGAGATAATTAATAATTAAAAATACATTTTTTAAGATAAGTAATAAATCTTCTAATATAATTGGAAAACTAATAGCAATACGTTTTGTTGCAAATTAAATGAACTAAAGTAGCATTGATGTAAATTTTATATACTTTATTCCATTCATTCATTTTAATTTTATATATTCTAACGGTAATTTCAAGTTGACAGCTCCAAATAAGATGGCAGGCTCTTTAGTTGACAGTTCAAAGTAAAATAAATTTGAAACTATTATTTACAGAATCGTCATAATCGTCAAAATCGTAAAATAAACATCTTCAATTTCGTTAAATTCAAGAAGCTTTCAAAATTATTAAAAATATATTAATGTAATTTTAAATTATAACTGGCAACTCTTAATTTGACACTTAACTGTTCAAAATAAAAAAAAACATATTTTAAAACTACTTTTATCTTATTATTGTTATAAGAGTGGGTATAAAATAATTTATGTACTAAATACCACTTAACAATTTGTTTAAGAGACTCTCTGAAACAAAAACTTTTAAATCTTTAAATTATTTTAAAATATTTTGAATTCTAACGGTTAACTAATTGAAACCAACTTCAGACCAATTTTTGCTTGACAGCGCCAAGATGGCGGAGTTTTCGTTTGACAGTTAACACTTGTAACATTTTATAATGGATATAAATAGTTAAATTATTTTTGAACACAATTTTTGTAAAAATGCAATTTGCATAATATGAATTTTAAAAACTAATAATAATAATAAGTGCTATTTTGAACACTAAAGGAAATTTTAAGTTGACATCTTCAACAAACATGGCGGACTTTACTTTGACAGTCAAATGTTTTAAAATTATTTTTTTTATTATTACAAGAGCTGTTATAAAATCACATTTAAAATGAACTTGTCTAGAATCATTTTAATCACCTAAGAATTTTCTTAAAATAATTATTCGAAATTAGTTATCAATAATTTTGTTTTTACTTTTGACAGCTCCAACTAAAATGGCGGACTTGACAGTTTGAAGTAAAATGTTTTAATCGTTCTATTACAAGAGTTATTATATTATAAAATCACTCTTGAACTAAATACTCGTAAAGAATTCCAATAAGCATCATAGGAATTTCATTGGAAGATCGAATGCATGATGTAATTCTCATTCAATGACTCATTCATTCTAGCTAGATTGAAAACATGAATAATACGATGGCGTGATTGTATGGACGTTGAAAAATACTTTGTAATAATTAAATGAGACACGATTGGACGTTTTAACACGAACACGGATCGTAAATAAAATAAATTGAAATATGCCATGTTACGGGACTATATTCGTATGAATTAGGAGTAAAAACAGTCAAAAAGTATGTATCAGGAGTTATATACATAGAACATAACCTACAAAACGCACAAATGTCAAATAATAACTTGATCATAAGTGCATCTTTCTGATGTGTCATTAATAAAGCATTCGTGAAGTTAGGTTTATATATTAGTTTTATATAGCAAATACATAGATTTTTGACAGCTTTTACTTCCAACTATCACGAAGATGGACCTGTAATATGACATTCAGAGAAATTGCAAATCGATGATACTTTGAAGTCCAAAATTTCAGTGGTATGAGCATATTTTTTGAAGCTTATTATTTCAAAGAGGAAACAATTTGTGAATAATGAAATGTACTGTTAGAAATTCTAAACAAAATCCCGTTAGCCGAAAACATGTTAAATATAAAACGTTTCCGCTATATGATTACTATCTTTGGAACACAATGCAATTTGGGAATACTTTCTCTTGGGAAGATATATATCTAGTAAGCCCTTTCTAATGAATATGAACTTTAATAAAAGACTTACGAATAATAACTTGTTACTTTTTTATGAATAAATGTCTCATTGCATCCATTAAATTATTTGGACTAAAATAACTGCACAAAACAACGAACAAAATGCACACGCCCTGAAGTTGGTTGTTCTTTAATAACCGTTATACTTCAAATTCAAAATGGTTGAATTTAAATATATATTAATTCGCATAAATGAAATTTTAACATTTTTCAACTAAATATTCGTGAAAAATCATGTTCTAATCGGATTTTTTAAACGTAATAGAATATTATAATTATATAAGAATATTAATAAATATAATAAACTATCAATAATTATATTTTTAAGAGTATTTAGTTCAAAAACGATAACTTTTTTTAAAAGTACTCCATTTTTAACTGTCAAACTACTGTCCGCCATCTTAGTTGGAGCTGTCAACTAAAAATTTCCGTTAGATTTCAAAACTATTTTACATTAACTTTAATTTTGATGTAATGAAATTGTTAAGCTAATGAAAAATTATTAAATTTTTTGGAAGGATTTAGTGCAAGAATGATTATTATAACTACTTTGATAATAATATGTAGAGATGTAGATGTATTAGATGTATTAGATATACTATTCATAATTTTCAAAAATAACAAAACAACCAATATATAAAATACAAATGAAAGAATACTAAAATAATTTTGTCTTGATTTTATGTAACTTGATATTAAGTTTTCATTTATATTATCAAAAACAGTTTTAAATCATTTTTATTTTTGATAATTATATATGAGATAGTCGGCCATCTTAGTTGGAGCTGTCAATTTGAAAATTCTGTTAGGATTCAAAATAATTGTTTTTTTTTTAAGATATAAACATTTACATTATTAATACAACTTATGTTAATTTTAAAAGTATATAAGTACAACTATCTTAAAGATTTCCAAATTTATTTCTTTATCCATATAAATAGTTATTCATACTGATAAACGAATAAATAAAAAATAATTTTTCCACCACATGAAGTTTCAACTGTCAAATTAATATCCATAAGTCAATTTGAAATTGAAAATAATTTATAATTAAATAACGCTATTTATTTATAAAAACTAATATACATTTTTTGCAAATGTTATTATTCAATATATATTCCTTAACCTTAGTACTAAAACCGGTGAGTTACAAATTAAAAAAAAAAACATTATTTATCTCATGGAATTTTTTTGTACATCTTGCCTTGAACTCTTTTTTTTTTGTCTAAATTAATTCTCATGATTCATAAATTGTTGTGTACTTGAAATAGTTCACGTAAGGGCTTGAAGGTTCACAAAAAATGAATATATATATATATATATATATATATATATATATATATATATATATAATAATATATACAAATTACATTTCTAATATTACAAGGTGACAGGTAAATTTACGCCTGACTGCACTGCAACCACAAGCAGACTTTTTTATATAAAAGACAGAGCGTAACACGGCGTTTTTTTTTTGGTTAGGGCCAATTTTTCTTTAACATTGATTGGTCTTGCTAATAAGAAATTACATCACAGAATCGGCCCATAGTTTTCCATAATGCAGATAATTCGAAATGTATATACATACACCAAACGATGATTGTAATTTATCGAAACGTTTTGGCACACATTGGCCACGAATTGAAATTTATCAATACTCAAATATTTATATTTATATTTTTTATGAGATAAAACATAGCGTAACATACCGCTTTTTATTTGTTTGTTAGGGCCAATTTTTCTTTAACATTCTTGTTTACGGCCCTACTTTTACGTAAGGAACTACATTACAGAATCGGCCTATGATTTTCCATACTGCATATAATTCCAAATGTATATATATACACCAAAAAGTGATTATAAATTATATAAAAAAACGTTTTGGCCCACATTTGGCCACAAATTAAAAATTATCACTACTCAAATATTTTTATTTTTATTTTTTTATTAGATAAAAGACATAGTGCAACATACCGTTTTTTATTTGTTAGGGCCAATTTTTCTTAAACATTCTTGTTTACGGCCCTACTTTTAAGGAACAGAAGATACAGAATCGGCCGATGATTTTCCATAATGCAAATAATACCAAATGTATATATATATAATATATATATATATATATATATATATATATAAGGTAAAATAGATTTTACTCTCGTACACACACGTAATACAACATGTTCGTTTGGAATAAGCTTTTTTATAATAAAATATATTATTTATTTTAATTTTACAATTATTTAAAATTTATCATAACTCGACGTTTTATCAATTTTTTTGTTTCATGCAATTTCGTGAGTTTTTGTGTTTTTTTCAAATTTATTTGTATGCACTGAAGATGGGTCAAATCAAGACCCGAAACGTACGAGTATGTTCTCTGAATAAAAACATTTTGCTTCAATAAAACTGTTTTTAATTACTGGATGGCTGCCCAAGAAACAATTTTATCACATATATATATAATATATATATATATATACACATATATACATCGGTGAAAGTTCCCAAAACATTAGCAAAAGAATGAATCAACATATTTATAATTCAAAAAACCCTAAACAATTTAAAACAATGTTTTCTGAGCACATTATTAATTTCAAACACTCTTTTAATACTGACCATCCTATAATTTTATATAAAGAAAAAAATGTAGACCTTAGAAGATTTTCTGAATCATGTTTTATCTTTTTAAATTCAAATTGTGTGAACAAACGCAGTTCTTCTTGCTTACTCTCAGAAAGTTATCAAAATATAATTAATTTCTGTAAATCTGACTCTCTACTACGACCTCAATATAAATTCATTTTTTAAAAACTTTTTCTTATAATGTAAATTTCTTTTAGCTGAATGATGAGACACATCTAGTCTCAAAACGTATGAAAAATTAAAACAAAAATTTTTTACATTCGACGCATTGGCTATTTTATTCATTTTAATATGTTTCGACGTCGAACAAAAAATCTTCAAGATATTTATATATATATATATATATATATATATATATATATATACCAAAAGATGATTGTAATTTATCGAAACGTTTTGGCCCACATAGGCCACAAATTAATATTTTTCCCTATTTAATGATTTTTATTTAATTTTTTTTTATTTCCAGTGTACACCAACTGTGTACCCAGCAGAGCCCTTCGACGCCGTCGCCGATGCTGCCACCTTGCGTAAGGCCATGAAAGGTTTCGGCACCGACGAAAAGGCCATCATCGATGTTTTGGCCAGAAGGGGGATCGTTCAGCGTTTGGAAATTGCTGAAGCCTTCAAGACCAAC
>NW_020538040.1:6333339-6347690 GCF_003426905.1 Ctenocephalides felis
AAAGTAAAAAAAATGCCATTTGGCGGCCAAAAATGATCATTAGACATATGCACGACAAATTATTAGATATTTTTAGAGATTTTAACAATAAGTATAATTTTGGTTACATTCCTATGGGTTCCGTACCAATGTTTACGCGTTAGACGGCGACGCGGCGCTTACGCGCTTTGATATTTCGTCTTTATGCAGTTAAAGCAATACGATTGCTTTTAAAAAAAGTTTAGATCTTGTAAAATATGTCAAAATAAAGAAAAAAAAATTTTTTCAAAAAAAAAAGGTTAAGAAAAAAAATTTTTTTTTTAATTTTTTTTTTTCAAAAAAAGTTATTTTTTGTCCAATTTATAGTTTCTCACAAATCTTATTTTTTCAAAGTAAATTTTTTTCAAAAATGTTAATCGCTTTTAAAAAAATAACGATTTTTGGTACGGGAAGTTCCAGCAATTTGCACGATGCCTTAATTGCCTTAAGACAGAATTTCACTTACAGCTAGTTCTTTAACAAACACATAAAAACCTATGAAAACCACACACTGATAGCCTCCATTAGTTCATATTTCTTCCTTTGCTGCGTGGGCGCTGCAGTCACTGTATGAAAACCAACTGTCATTAAAATAGTCAGCCATTAAAGTACAACTTCACTACGCAGCTGTCAAAACAAATGGCAGACATTTTGACACTCAACTGTCAAAATTAAACTTAACCTAAGTATATATTTTGTTTATTTTAGTAGCATGTTATAAGTAAATATTTTGATTGTTTTTGTACTTTAAAAACTTACAAATAACATGAAACAATAACTATTAGATAGTAATAGTTAGTAATAATAAAAAACGTGCTTTAAGTAGTTTATATGTCTAATATATATGCGTTAAAAGTTTATTATAGTTGTCACGATAAAAACTGGAATAGGTAAATTGTTCTAGTGTTCTAGTGCTAAGTAATTGTTTATTAAATTCATGAATTATCCTATGAACAGATTTTATTATACATAATGTTCCAGATTGAAAATTAACTAGTGGGGTGGGTGCATCGTGCCTTAAGGCAAATTGCTGGAACTTTCCGTACCGTAACGAAATGTTCGAGGAATATTAAATGTTTTCAAATAGATCATTATAAATATTGTAACATTGTCTAATATTTATAAGAATTATATAAACTGAATTGCAAATTTAAAATTATTTGTTTGAAGTATATTAGAACTATAGTCAGAATTAAAAATAAAATCTGAATTATTTTCGATATACAAAAAATTGAAAAAAAAAAAAATTAAACAAAATTTTTTTTTTCAAAATCAATTATTTTGTTAAGACAAGCAGAAAGTTCTTTGAATCATTTAAATCGGACGCTTAGTTCTCTCAAAAACTGCCATTTTTTACATATTTAGCTCCGTATCTTCGAAATGGCTGGGCCTGCCTTCGCCAAAAACTAATCAGCTCTTTTCCCTATCGATAGGAGTCGAATGTTTTTTGAACCATTCAAATCGCTTGATCCGTGCGCCCGAAAACGTGACTGGAAATTTGTATCCATACATACACACACACACACACACATCCATTTTTTCTGAAGTATGCCAAAACGTTCAGAAACCGTCAAAACGTCGAGAAATGTAAAAATTTCAATTCCCATTTTCAGCCCATTACAATAACTTACCCTAAGGGAAGTTAAAAAGGGACTCTACTGACGAGCAAACTGTCCTAGATAATAATAGAAAAGGGACTCTACTAACTTAGCAAATGGAGAAAGAAATCAAAACATGAGCAAAACTGAGAAAATAAGAAAATTTTAATAAAGGGACTCTACTGACGAGCAAACTGTGCTAGATAATATTAGAAAAGGGACTCTACTGACTAGCAAAACAGAATTAAAACAAAAAGGATCTCTTCTGAAGAACAAAGTAAAACTAGATAAGTTTATAAGCAATAACTAGTAATTTTATAAGAAAGAGTTTGAACAATCTGAAAAAAAAAATAAAAAGGTACTCAACTGACGAGCAAACTAAAGTTTATTATATTACGCTTATCCATTATTAGCCAAAAAGGACTCTACCTCTACCGACAAGCTAATTTTACGAAGTTAATGTTCTGAAGATAAACACATTTGATTTGCTCAGATATAACAAGATAGCAGAAATAATGAAAGTTATAGTATTTGTAATAATATATTTGAAAACGTTTAAAATTTCTCGAATATTTCATTACGGTACGGGAAGTTCCAGCAGTTTGCATTCAAAATTAAGGCAAACTGCTCGAACTTCCCGTACCAAAAATTATTATTTTTTTTAAAAACTATTAACATTATTGAAAAAAGATTACACTGAAATTATTGGATTTTTGAGAAACTATAAATTTTGTACACAAATTTACTTTTTTTCGAAAAAAAAAGACTTTTGCAAGACAAGTTATAGTAATCGCAAAAAAATCAAAATGAAAATTTTTATATATTTTTACGTTTCACAAAACCTTCTGAACATTTTGGCATACCTTAGAAAAAATTGATGTATGGTTGCGTGTGTGCATGTGTATGCGGATACAAATTTTCGTCGACGATTTCGGAAACACGGATGAAGCGATTTGAATTCAAAAAACATTTGATTCGTATTGATAAGGAGACGTGCTGATTAGTTTTTGGCAAAGGCAGGTCTGGCTGTTCCGAAGATACGGGGCAAAAGTGCCGAAAACGGTTAACTCGTTTTTTAAGAGAACGGAGCGTCCGATTTGAATAATCAAAAAACATTTTATTTGTATTGACTAAATGAAGAACTGTTCAAATTTTTAGAAAGGCAGGTCCAACGACTTTGGAAATATGGAGGAAAAAGTAAAAAAAATTAGCCATTTGGCGGTCAAAAATGATCATTAGACATATGCACATCAAATTATCAGATATTTTTAGAGATTTTAACAATAAGTATAAATTTTGTTTACATTCCTATGGGTTCCGTACCAAATTTTATCTGTTAGACGGCGACGCGGCGCTTACGCGCTTCGATATTTCATCTTTATGCAGTTAAGCGATGCTTAGAAAAAAAAAGTTTAGAATTTGCAAAATATTTCAACAAAAATTTTTCTTCAGTCTTTTTTTTTCAAAAAAAAAAAGTAAATTTTTGTCAAAAAATTATAGTTTCACAAAAATCTAATTTTTTCAGAGTAATTTTTTTTCAAAAATGTTAATCTTTTTAAACAATTATAATTTTTGGTACGTGAAGTTCCAGGAATTCGCCTTAAGACACGATACCATACACCACTAGTTTGAAATTTATTTCACTCTGCTCGTCAGTAGAGTCCCTTTTGATTTATTTAAATAAAAAAATGCTTAATAATGTTTATTGACATTTTCATCATTTTGCATAAATTTTACCAATTCCAACTTTGGGGGCGTCCATTAATCACGTGAGGGGGGGGGTTGATAAAAAATCACGGGTATAGCAAGATATCACGTGTATTTATTTTTTTTACTATTTTTTATAAAAAACTTTATAAAAAATATTTTCAAAAAAAAATCAGAAATTTTACAGTTTTTTTACAAACTAAAAATACACGTGATGTTTGTTGGGGGGGGTTAATTTTGAATATCACCAAATATGAGGTTGTCAAATATCTCCCTTCCGCCTTTTTGTATTATAAACCAAGAGCAAAAAAGCGGAAGGGAGATATTTGACAACCTAATTTCACCAAGGGGGAGGGGGGGTCTAAAAATCCTTAAAAACTCGCTCACGTGATTAATAGACGCCCCCTTTGATGATTGCTTATAGTAAACCTAAAATCACTTTTCATAGGCCTATAATATTTTAATATATTCACAGTAAAGGCAAGGCAGTGTTTATCCCATTCATCTACATTATATTACTACAATGAATGCGAAAATGGTCCAGAGATCAAATCGAAATCTTAATCGATGCAGTAAGAGAAGACCCTTGTTTGTTACGCTACTGATTCCTCGACATATCATAATAAGGTACAAAGGGGCGAAGCCTACGAAAGGGTTCTACAGAAAGTCATAAGGTTGAGGCCGGCGGCGACTCGCGACGAATGCCAAAGAAAAATTTAAGGCATTGAGGACGCAGTACAATTTTGAAAAACAACAAGGTGGGCGTCTTTGAATGGCGGGGCTGGCACAGAAAATGTAAGTAGAGTAGAATCAGGGGGGCATTGCTGGATTTACAGTAGGGGCAATCGGCGTACTGAAATTGCATTTTATAAAGAGCTTTACAATTTTTTGAAAAACAAAAAAACAGACTTTCAAAACACATTTTTTGTATTTTGAAATTTTTCGAAAATTGTGAACTTTTTGCAAAGCAATCGCGCTGCGTAGCTGTTTCAGAGAAGAAATATCAATAATTACGAAAATTACCATTTTTCGTAAAATGGTCGAATATTTCGTCAAATCTAATATTTTTTAATTATTCAAGTCGATTTCGAGAACACGGATAAACCGATTTAAATGATTCAATTCCTATTGATAAGGAGACGTGCTAATTAATTATTGGCCAAGGCAGGTCCAACTGTTTTGAAGATACGGGCCAAAATGCCAAAAATGATAATTCAGTTTTTGAGAAAAAAAGCTTTCATATCATTCAAAAAAATTTACAGAATAAATAACTGCAGAATAAATAAATAATAATCGAGAGCTAAAAACGTGGACGAAAAATGTTTCACTTTTCTGCTATTTATAAAGAAACAGCTTGGCCTATTGTTGCACAAAACTGATAAACGCTAGTCCTCATCGAGATATCGAATGGTTTTTAAATTTTTGAAATCGGCCCAGCCGTTTTTAGGAAAGGGTAGATTCAGGAAAAAAATCTGTTGTCACACATACACACATACTTTTTCCAAATTTGGTCTCATTCGATTCAGAATGGTTTGAAACGCCGAGAAAACATAAAATTGGTGAATCGGATTTTTTGATGAAAATATAAACTTCTCCTTCGGGAAATAAAAATTAACCAGCTTATAGAAACTGTAAGTTTTAAGTGTGTTTTATGAATATTTTAGAATTTAAAAAAATATTACAAAATTAAACTTTGTTCGATAATTCATTCATTATCTCTGTAGAAAAAAAAGAAAGTTTAATGATTCTTAAAAAAAGTCAAATTCGTTTTTGTTTTACAATCAACTCTATAATAAATAACACTATCGAAAGTAGTTCTTGAAATCGAATAGTTGTTTATTAAATTTGTGGGGGGCAGGTTAGCGGTTTCGATGATCCGCTTTATAAAATAAAAACAGTTTGATAAAGAAACATTGGCGGACAAAAGTGATCATAAGACATATGCACTTTAAATTATTCAGATATTTTAAAGATATTATAATAATAAGTATAAATTTTTTTACATTTATATGCGTTCTGACAAAATAAATTCGACAAAAAATTATTTTTGTAAAAAAAAATTTTTTTAGAAAAAAATGTTTTCTTTATTTTGACATATTTTGGAAATTCTGAACTTTTTTCAAAGCAATCGTACTGCTTTAACTGCATAGAGTCGAAATGTCAAAACGCGTAAGCGCCGCGTCGCCGTCTAACGAATAAGCATTGGTACGGAACCCATAGAATGTGAACAAATTTATACTTATTGTTAAAATCTGATAATTTGATGTGCCTATGTCTAATGATCATTTTTGACCGCCAATGACATTTTTTTTTACTTTTTTCATTAGATCTCCGAAACCGCTAGACCTGCCTTCATCAGTCAGTTGTTCATCTTGTCATACAAGTAAAATGTTTTTTGAATTATAAAATCGAACGCTCCGTTCTCTTAAAAACTGAGATACCATTTTTGGCACTTTTTGCCCCGTATTTTCGGAACGGCTAGACCTGTTTTCGTTCAAAACTAATCAGCACGTCTCCTTATCAATACAAATCGAATGTTTTTTGTTATTCAAATCGATTGATCGGTGTTCCCGAAATCGTCGACGAAAATTTGTATCCGCACACACATACACACACACATACATCCATTTTTTCTAAGGTATGCCAAAATGTTTAGAAACCTTCAAAACGTTCGAGAAATGAAAAAACAATTTCAATTTAGATTTTAGAAATTCTTCAATTCAAAAAATTACCGAGGCTAAGCACAGTCTAAGCGCCACTCTGGTACAAATCATTTACGGAAGTGCGTTAATACTATTTATGTACTGGATTTTCCAATTTTGTGAAACTATTGAAAAATGTGAAAATGCCGCCAAGCTGAGCACAGTATAAGTGAAAATGCCGCACAGAATTATTTGTAAATGCGTTTAGACTGTGACTATACTGGAGCACTTTTTCAATTCTGAAGATAAATTGATTTATGATTTACGATTTACATTTGATTTGCTCGGATACAACAAACAAGATAATGCAAAAATAATGAAAGTTACAGTGTTTGTAATAATTTATTTGAAAACGTTTAAAATTTCTCGAATATTTCATTACGGTACGGGAAGTTCGAGTAATTTGCCTTAAGGTACGATGCCATACACCACTAGTTCTTTTTTAATTTACGAAAAATTATGAAATTATGTTAAAAATTTAAAATTTCGGTACGACAAGCTCCAGCCTTAAGTCAAAATTTCACCACTTCACTAAACTAATTAATCCTTTATCACCTTACAGGTTTATAAGCCCTTCCTATGGTACTTCTCAAAACTCTCATTCCTGGAAACTTTTCTCCAGCCGAGAAAAAGCAGAATTCCATCGAAGCCTCCCAAATCAACGATTACTACCCTCCTCCAAAACTATCCATAGTCGACGTCTGCACCCTGATGGAGGGCGACGCCGCATCGGTTTCGAGTTTCGACCTGTCATCGTCATCACCAGCTCCTTCTACTTCTGCCGGGTTGAAGCGACGAACCTACAATGAGAGTAAAAAGAAGAAGAAGAGATTCAGTAAAGGATGACGGCGAGAAAGATGCAGAAGAAGGGGCTGCTGTGGATAAAGTCTTTAATTCATTAGCGTCGTTGGGTGAAGTTATTTAAGGATAAAAAGCGAAGGGCCAGGACACTTGGCGAAGTTTCGCGATTGGTTTTTGAGGATTATACGAAAGATTGTGGGGAGTCTGATGATAGTTGTTAGTTGTATTGTTTGTGAATAAAGTTTTATTTGAAGAAAAAGTGTTTGATTGATTTGTCGAAGGGGAAGAAAAAATCCGATTTGTTAATTGCAAGTGTTTTCCAAGTAGACAGTATGTCTTGTAGAACTTGTGTAGTAAATTTACAACACTATTTTAATTCAATTGAATGATATGGATATGCTGATAAAAGGTACTATCGGCCTAAACAGTCAGAATCCCAAATTTATATTGAACTAGCAAACCCGACGAACTCCGTTTCGCCACCAGATGGTTTCGTGAGAAAGATGAAGAAATTTTTGTTTGTTTTTATATTTGAAAAGGAAAACATTTGATTTTATTACACAACAGTAATGAACTTATTTCGATTACAAAAATGAAGTGTTTTTTAGTTGAACTTCTCTAAGTAAATGAAAGTGAATCCGCAAATTATCCGTTTCATTGAAGTGCTCTTTGGTAAACCACATTTTTTGTTTTTTGGTCTTTGGACGTTAACACAAACAAAGCGGATGGTTTCCCAACTCGTGAACAGGCAAGGTATAACTGCCCATGTGAAAAACCATGATTTTCTAAATAATATATTTGAAATTTATCCCGTAAACACTAAGCGATTGGCCTTGCGACTTGTTATTATTGCGAACGCAAGGCAAACTCGAAATTGCAATCGTTTGAAGCCAAACGGAAGACCAGTCGGAATCATTGGTATGTCACCAAATCGCCAGCAATTTTTGATTGAATGCTGAAATTCAGTGCGTGTACAGTACATCATTATTCTTTGCCACAAGAATTGCTCGTTGACTTAACCAAGCAAACTTCTGATAATTCTCACTAATTTTTACTCGAATACTCGAATTTTTAATTACTGTGCGTGAAGTTCCAGCAGCTTGCATTAAGGCACGATGCCATGCACAACTAATTTTCTTAGCTATAAACCTTGCGGAGCCCGAGACCTTTCCAACGAATGCAAAATTGTCGAAATCGGTTCGTGCGTTCTGGAGTTATTTCGTCAGGAAGGAAAACCCGACTTATTTATATATATATATTAGTTTGTCAAATATCTCCCTTCCGCTTTTTTGCTCTTGGTTTATAATACAAAAAGGCGGAAGGGAGATATTTGACAACCTAATATATATATATATATACATATATATATATATATATATATATATATATATATATATATAGAAGATAACAGTTACTGCGTTGCCTAGTGTAAACAAAAGTTAATGGTATTACCATATACAATTCTTTCCATAAATTTAAATTTATGTTTTAATCTGTTTTTATGATTAAATGTACGCCTCTGGTCTCCACGAAAACCGCCGTTAGGTATTACTTTGTGGGGGCAGGATCTAGAATGTTATTCTTGCATGATTGCACTGATTTTTAACTTCCCGAAGGAGAAGTTTATGTTTTCATCAAAAAATCCGATTCGCTAATTTATGTTTTCTCTACGTTTCAAAGCAATTCTGAATCGAATGAGACCAAATTTAAGGAAAAGTGTGTGTGTGAGAGAGTAGTAGTAGTGTTTTTACATTTCATCGATGTTTTTACAAAAACGGCTGGACCGATTTCAAAAATTTAAAAGCCATTCGATGTATCTCGATGAGGAGTAGCGGTTATCAATTTTGTGCGATGATTGGTCAAGCCGTTTCTTTGTAAATCGCAGAAAAGTGTAAAAAATTTTCGTCCACGTTTTAGCCCGCAATTCTGAATCGATTATGAAAATTCAAAAACCGTTCGAAAGATATTGGTTGGGAATCGTGCTGATTAGTTTTTGGTAGAGATCGGCCGGGCCGTTTCTTCGTAATTACCCGTTGTAAAAATTTTTTCGGTTGATAGATATCACGGTCTTCTAGATCACACTAAAATATTACGGCCCTAGGCAGTCGTTTAAATTTGAAAATTCGTCAAAGTTTAAAAAAATATAGTCAATATTTTAGTCAAAATCGAACGGAAATCAGAAATTTTCAAGAGAGTTTCTTTTTATATTCTCGACCAGTTTGCTTGTCAGTAGAGTCCCTTTATATTTTCTCGGTCGAATTGCTCTTCAATAGTTTTTTTTTCGATTTTTCCGATTAGTTTGCTCGTCAGTAGAGTCCCTTTTGTCTATTATTTTAGTGTGCACGTTAGCAGAGCCTCCCTTTCCATTTTAATTTAGTTTGCTCGTCAGTAAAGTCCGCTCATTCAGTCAGTTCGCTCGTCAGTAGAGTCCCTTTTTAATTTACCTTCTAAGTCTGCTTGCCAATAGATTACTTTTGTTTGCCAGCAGTCTCTTTTCTAATATTCTCTCAGTCAGTTTGCTCGCAAGTAGAGTCCAGTCCCTTTTTAATTTCTCGGTCAGTTTGTTTGTCAGTAGAGTCCCATTTCTAATATTCCATTTATCAGTTTTCTTGTCAGTAAAGTTCCTTCTAGTTTTTTTGGTCAGTTCACTCGTCAGTAGATATTTAGTTGGTAAGTTTGCTTGCCAATAAAGTCCCTCTTGTCGAGAGTACCAGTAGAGTCCTTTTCCATTTGATTATTCAATTTGCTCGTCAGTAAAGTCCCTTTTTCAATTTCCTTCTCAGTTTGCTCGTCAGTTTTTTCTTCCGTTTCTCTCATTTTGCTTTTGAAATCTTTTTTATCTAATAAGTTGCTATTCAGAAATAATAATCTAACATTGACGCAGTTAGAAGCAAAAAAAAAACTCGAACATTTGTATCATACCTTAGTTTGTAAATATTATATATTTGGATATTTCCCCATTCGAAAATCAAAAATTGAAAGGCGCTAACTTTCGTTATTAATGACGTTAATAAGTCTTAAAGAAACAAAATACGAGTCAATTAAGAAAACTGCGCGACACTAAAATTTTCTTCTGGGGTATCATTTTTAGAAAATTCGAGGACGTTGATTTCGAAAACAATAACAGAAATGTGCTAACAGCTCTAGTTTGACCGATATACCAATGTGCTGGTTTTACCTCAAATTACAATAAAAAATACAACATTTCATTTTATACCTTCAAAGTCATTTTATATGATTTTCGATTGTAGACAAGTCCTGACTGATTTCATTGTAAGCTCCAACAATTACCAGTTATCATGAGGACGTCCCACTATCCTTGATATGTGTCTTGGTGGATTCCTTTGCCCTGTTCTTCACTAACATCTCGAAGATATTCCAAAAATTGTTCTAAATGAGAGTGTAGGTAATAAATTCAAATCATATCAAATATACCAGTTTTTTACTCTTCGTTTTAACGTTGGTCTCTAAATCCATTACATGGTAGGCGGAAGATGTTGGTGTTCCAGGTTGTTCATCATCAACATAGATAGGGGTAGTATAGCTGGTTTTAAAAGTAAACCACTGGTGGTTCGTGGTTTGTGCTTCTATTGCCTGATTTTATTCCACTGGTATTTACCACACAGAAGAAACAATCGTGGAAAACAGCAGATAATTATGCACTCTTATTGTTAGTTATTTAAAAAAAAAAGTTTGAGGAGAAAAAAATAGTACCATATTTGTAAGGAATGTTATCAATTTACATCACTTACTATTTTCTTTTCCCGCCTAAAAATGTAAAACTCCTTCCACACACTATCATTTTTTAATGACAAATACACTGAGTTAAAAACACATTAGACACTGCTGAAATACAAAAACATAAATTTCACAAATTTCTAATTTACATTTATTAATTGACCTATTCTCGGACACATTACACTCATTTTGTTCAAAATGTTACTATAATAAGATATTCTCGGTTAGATAGAAAGATCGGGTTGCATGTTTATAATTTTGATATTTGGCATTTACCAGCTGTAGAGTTTGCTCATAAGTAAAAACATTTTTTTTGTTAAAATTCAGTTTACACGTCAGTATTTTTCTTTTCTATATTAATTTATACAAATATAGTATAGCATTAATACAAGTCTTTTTTCAATTGAAACCGCAGCCATACTTTTAGAGTTTTTTTTTATTACTAGATTCAATTTGCTTGCCAGTAGAGTCCTTTTTAACTTCCCATAGGGCAAGTTATAGTAGTCGCAAAAAAATCGAAAGTGAAAATTTTTATGTATCTTTACGTTTCAAAGATTTCTGAGTATTTTGTCATACCTTAGAAAAAATGGATGTAGGCGTGTTTATGTATGTGCGTGTATGCGTGTGTGTTCGGATACAAATTTTCGTCGACGATTTCGAGAACACGGATGAAGCGATTTAAATAATTCAAAAAACATTCGATTCGTATTGATAAGGAGTCGTGCTGATTAGTTTTGGGCGAAGGCAGGCCTAGCCGTTCCGAAGATACGGGGCAAAAAGTGCCGAAAACGGTAACTCAGTTTTTAAGAGAACGGAGCGTCCGATTTGAATAATTCAAAAAACATTTTATTTGTATTGACTAAATGAAGAACTGATCAAATTTTCATGAAGGCAGGTCGAGCGGTTTCGGAGATCCAGTAAAAAAAAGTAAAAAAAATGTCATCTGGCGGTCAAAAATGATCATTAGACATATGCACATCAAATTATCAGATATTTTATAGAGATTTTAACAATAAGTATAAATTTTGTTTACATTCCTATGGGTTCCGTACCAATGTTTATCCGTTAGACGCGGCGCTTACGCGCTTCGATATTTCGTCTCTATGCAGTTAAAGAAGTACGATTGCTTTGAAAAAAAGTTCAGAATTTCCAAAATATCCAAATTTTTCTTCAGTCTTTTTTTTCCAAAAAGTACATTTTTGTCAAAATTTATAGTTTCTCAAAATCTAATTTTTCTGAGTGAATTTTTTTCAAAAATGTTAATCTTAAAAAAAAATTTTTTTTGGTACGGGAAGTTCCAGCAATTTGCCTTAAGGCACGATGCCATGCGCCCCACTAGTTTTTATATGGGGTCGCAAAAGGTCAAAAGTTAAAACAAAACCTGCTTTAACATAACATAACAAAACTATATCCGAGAATAGGCCCATAAATTCACTATCTATCATTAAAACCCACAAATTTACCACCAATTCAACTTTATTTTAAAAAAATCATTTAAAAATATTCAGAATGTCATCATATTTCCATCATTATTACACAGAAGCAGCATTTACCCAAAAAAATAATCATAATAAAAATAAAAATAATAATAATAATAATAATAATAATGGATACACCACGCACAGCAAACAACACACAATTGTTACCGCCGTCGTAAAACATGTATTTATATTATTCAACAATAACTTTTTTTTTACTTTAATTTAAATATATATATATATTAATTAATTATAGAATTGTTTTGTAAAAAATGAAAATGGTCATAAGAATTTTATAAATAGTCAAGTCGAGTCAATAATTAATTACGTCAACGTATTGGGGTATATATATATATAATATATATAAAACTAATTTTTTTTTAGGTCAATAATTTACAATTATAATAAACAGCGTGTGTCTCGCGCGTTTCTAGTCATATTTATATTACCTCAGGACTATTTTTTTTTTTCATATATATATATGTATGTATAAACAATTTAAATAGAAAGCATGATCAGTTTACCCTTTTTTTCTTTCTAATTATAAACACAAAACTTGTTAGTTTAGTAGTTGAATTCAAATCGAATTGTCCGGTTGGACAATTCAAGTGATCCCTCTGCTTGGAAAGCACTGCTTTTTTTTATTCAACGGCCTGCACCAAATTCCTTTGCGTCGTCTTCGGTGATGTCACCGTATTGCCAGATGGCATTGTGCAGTTTCTTGGCCTGGTCCTGGGCTGATAGGTATTCACCAACCTGAAAAGGATAAAGGAATCAAATTTCAATTGATTGTAACTAGTTGTGAGTGGACTGAAGGCATAAACTTTCTCATAGGCATAGAAAGGATTTAATTAAAATCGAGTCCTAATGGGAAAAATTGACTTATTCTATTGACAGGTAAATTCCAAAAACTAGTGGTGTATGGCAACGTGCCTTAAGGTGAATTGCTGGAACTTCCCGCCGTACGTTATGAAATATTCGATAAATTTTAAACGTTTTCAAATATATTATTACAAATACTCTGTAACTTTCGTTATTTCTACTTTCCTGTTTGTTATATCTGAGCAAATCAAATGTAAATCATAAATCACTTTCGAGTTCAATTAAAAAAAAAAATCCAAAAAATTTACACAAAATTGAAAAAGTGCTCCCGTATAGTCACAGTCTAAACGCATTTGCAAATAATTCTGTGCGACATTTTCACTTGTACTGTGCTTAGCTTGGCGGCATTTTCACACTTTTCACAATAGTTTTTCACAAAATTGGAAAAGTGCTCCCGTATAGTCACAATCTAAACGCATTTGCAAATAATTCTGTGCGACATTTTCACCTATACTGTGCTTAGCTTGGCGGCATTTTCACACTTTTCACAATAGTTTTTCACAAAATTGAAAAAGTACTCCCGTATAGTCACAGTCTAAACGCATTTGCAAATAATTCTGTGCGACATTTTCACTTGTACTGTGCTTAGCTTGGGGCATTTTCACACTTTTCACAAAATTGGAAAAGTGGTCCCGTATAGTCACAATCTAAACGCATTTGCAAATAATTCTGTGCGACATTTTCACTTGTACTGTGCTTAGCTTGGCGGCATTTTCACATTTTTCAATAGTTTTTCACAAAATTGGAAAAGTGCTCCAGTACAGAAACAGTCTAAACGCACCAATTTTTTTTTTTTTTCTCTATAATATAATTAATTTACATAAAATTTGAAAAGTACTTTACGGGAGCACTTTTCAAATTTTATGTAAATTAATTATATTATAGAAAAAAAAAAAAAAAAAAATAAAATTTTTGGTTTGAAAATTGAAAAAAAATGCCCAAACTATGCACAGTGTAAAAGACAACTTCTCACAAATATATTAACAATTGAATTTAGAATGTGACTTTACGAGCACTTTTTTAAATTTGTGAAACTTATGGAAAAAAGTGAAAAATGTGCACGTCTAAGCACAGTATAAGTGACAACATGGTACAAATATATTCGCAAAGGCGTTTGGAATGTGATTTTACTAGAGCACTTTTCGAATTTTATGTAAATTATTATTATAGAATCGCAAACTTTGGGTTTAAAAATCAAAAAATTACCCATTCTAAGTGACAACCTGGTACAAATATATTTGCAAGGGCGTTTGTGACTTTACGGGAGCACCTTCTCCATTTTATATAATTTATGAAAAGAATAGTATTTTAAGTTAAAAAATTCCAATACTAAGCCCAGTCTGAGTGCCAACTTCAAACAAACATATATGTACTTGCGTTTAGAATGTGACTTTACTGGAGTCTTTTTCCTAATTTGCAATATTTTT
>NW_020538040.1:6348690-6365561 GCF_003426905.1 Ctenocephalides felis
TTTCGATTTTTTTTTTGCGATTACTATAACTTGCCCTACGGAAAGTTAAAAAGGGACTCTACAGACGAGGTAGAATAAAATGAAGAAAATGGACTCTACTGATGCGCAAATTTAAAAAAAAATTGATGAAAAGGACTCTAATGACAAGCAAATTAGAAAAGAGAAGGAACAAGAACATTATTGATGAGCAATCTAGTTGTTTTGCTTTGCTCGTCAGTACAGTCCTTCCCTTTTTCCATTAATTTTTTTTGCCAGTCTAGTTCCATTTCTATTGTTATAATTTGCTCGTCAATAGTGTTTTCTTTTGCTTCAAATTGTGTATTTCATTAATTTACGTATTTTCTCATCAAAAGTGCTCGGTAATTTCCAAATTTGCTTGTCAGTAGAGTTCCATTTCTGAACTAGTACTTTAATCTTTTGTTCTGAATTTACTTGCTCGACCTCCTGAAAAAACTAACCGCCAAATAATACAAACATCAAAATAACATTGACAGGTAGGAGCACGCAATTATTTTTTACTGCTTATTTTATCTCCTTTTAAACACAAAATATGTAACCAAGAATATCTATTATGTTTAAAGTAACATTTTGAACAAAATGAGTGTAATGTGTATCCGAGAATAGGCCAATTAGTTAATGTAGGTTAGAAATTTGTGAATTTCATGTTTTTCGTATTTCAGCAGTGTAATGTGTTTTTAACTCGAAGTGTATTTGTCATTAAAAAATGATAGTGTGTGGAAGAAGTTTTACAAAAATGGTACTATTATTTTCTCCTCGAACTTTTTTTTAAAAACTAACAATAAGTGCATAATTATCTGCTGTTTTCGACGATTGTTTCTTCTGTGTGGTAAATACCAGTGGAATAAATTCAGGCAATAGAAGCACAAACCATGAACCAATCTAGAACACCAACATCTTCTGCCTACCATGTAATGAATTTAGAGACCAACGCTAAAACGAAGAGTTAAAAACTGGTATATTTGATATAATTGATTTGAATTTATTACCTACACTCTCATTTAAAACAATTTTTGGAAAATCTTTGAGATGTTTGCGAAGAACAGGGCAAAGGAATCCACCAAGACACATATCAAGGAAAGTGGGAGTGGTCCACATAACTGATAATTGTTGGAGCTTACAATGAAATCAGTCAGGACTTGTCTACGCTCGAAAATAATATAAACGGACTTTTGAAGGTGTAAAGGTAATGAAATATGTTGTATTTTTTATTGTAATTTGAGGTAAAACCAGCACATTGTTATATCGGTCAAACTAGCATTTCTGTTATGTTTTCGAAATCAGCGTCCTCGAATTTTCTAAAAATGATATCTCAGAAGAAAATTTTAATGTCGCGCAGTTTTCTTAATTGACTCGCTATTTGTTTCTTTAAGAATTATAAACGTCGTTAATAACGAAAGTTAGCGCCTTTCAATTTTTGATTTTCGAATGGAGAAATATCCAAATATATAATTTTACAAATGTTCGAGTTTTTTTTTTTTTGCTTCTGACTGCGTCAATGTTAGATTATTTCTGAATAGCAATCTTATTAGATAAAAAAAGTTTTGAAAAACAAAGTGAGAGAAACGAAAAAAAAAACTGACGAGCAAACTGAGAAGGAAATTGAAAAAGGCGAGCAATTGAGTAACTAGCTGTAAGTGGAATTCTGCCTTAAGGCAATTAAGGCATTGTGCCTTAAGGCAAATTGCTGGAACTTCCCGTACCAAAAATTTATATTTTTTTTAACGATTAACATTTTTGAAAAAGTTTTACTTCGAAAAAATTAGATTTTGAGAAACTATAAATTTGACAAAATACTTTTTTTTGAAAAAAAAATGTTTTTCTTCATTGACATATTTTAGAAGTTCTGAACTTTTTTTCAAAGCAATCGTTCTGCTTGAACTGCATAGAGACGAAATGTCAAAGCTCGCAGGTGCCGCGCCGCCGTCTAACGCATAAGCATTGGTACGGAACCCATAGAAATGTAAAAAAAAATATTATACTTATTGTTAAATCTCTATAAAATATCTGATAATTTGATGTGCATATGTCTAATGATCATTTTTGACCGCCAAATGGCATTATTTTTTACTTTTTTGTTAGAGCTCCGAAACCGCTGGACCTGCCTCCATGAAAATTTGATCAATTCGTCATCTTGTCAATACAAGTAAAATGTTTTTTTGAATTATTCAATCGGACGCTCCGTCTCTTAAACCGAGGTACCGTTTTGGCACTTTTTGCCCCGTATTTTCGGAACGGCTAGACCTGCCTTCGCCAAAAACTAATCAGCACGTCTCCTTATCAATACGAATCGAATGTTTTTTGAATTATTCAAATCGGTTGATCCGTGTTCCCGAAATCGTCGACGAAATTTGTATCCGCACATACATACACACACGTACACACACACACATACATACATCTATTTTTTTCTAAGTTATGCCAAAATGTTCAAAAACCTTTGAAACGTAAAGATATATAAACATTTTCATTTCGATTTTTTTGCGATTACTATAACTTGCCCTACGGGAAGTTAATAAAATCGAAAAGGACTCTACTGACCAGCAAACTGAAATAAAAGACAAGAGGGACTTTATTGGCAAGCAAACTTACCAACTAAATATCTACTGACGAGCGAACTGACCGAGAAAACTAGAAGGAACTTTACTGACAAGAAAACTGATATATGGATATTAGAAATGGGACTCTACTGACGAACAAACTGACCGAGAAATTAAAAAGGAACTGGACTCTACTTGTGAGCAAACTGACTGAGAAAATAAAAAAGAAACTATTCACGAGCAAATTAAGAAAGAACATAAAAAGGGACTCTACTGGCAAGGAAACTGACCAAGAGAATATTAGAAAAGAAACTGCTGGCAAACAAAAGTAATCCATTGGCAAGCAGACTGAGAAGGTAAAAAGGGACTCTACTGACGAGCGAACTGACTGAATGAGCGGACTTCACTGACGAGCGAACTGAATTAAAATGGAAAGGGAGGCTCTACTAACGTGCACACTAAAATAATAGACAAAAGGGACTCTACTGACGAGCAAACTAACCGGGAAAATCGAAAAAAAAAACTCTTGAAGAGCAATTCGACCGAGTAAAGGGACTCTACTGACAAGCAAACTGGTCGAGAATATAAAAAGAAACTCTCTTGAAAATTTCTGATTTCCGTTCGATTTTAACTCAAATTTTGACAATATTTTTGCAAACTTTGACGAATTTTCAAATTTAAACGACTTTCCCTAGGGCCGTAATATTTTAGTGTAGACCGTGATATCTATCAACCGAAAAATTTTTTACAACAGGTAATTACGAAGAAACGTCCCGGCCTACCTTTCCCGTCCAAAACTAATCAGCACGATTCCCAATCAATATCTTTCGAACGGCTTTTGAATTTTCACAATCGATTCAGAATTGCGGGCTAAAACGTGGACGAAATTTTTTTACACTTTTCTGCGATTTACAAAGAAACGGCTTGACCAATCATCGCACAAAATTAATAACCGCTAGTCCTAATCGAGATGCATTGAATGGCTTTTAAATTTTTGAAATCGGTCCAGCCGTTTTTGTAAAAACATCGATGAAATGTAAAAAATCTACTCACACACACATACTTTTTCCAAATCTGGACTCATTCGATTCAGAATGGCTTGAAACGTCCAGGAGAAAACATAAAATTAGCGACTCGGATTTTTTTATGAAAACATCAACTTCTCCTTCGGGAAGTTAAAAATCAGTGCAAGAATAACATTCTAGATCCTCCCCCCACAAAATAATGCCTTACGGCGGTTTTCGTGGAAACCAGAGGCGTACATTTAATCATAAAATCGGATTAAAACATAAATTTAAATAAGTGGAAAGAATTGCATATGGTAACTAACACCATTACTTTTGTTTACACTAGGCAACGCAGTAACTGTTATTGTTCTATATATATAAAAATAAGTCGGGTTTTCCTTCTTGACGAAATAACTGCAGAACGCACGAACCGATTTCGACAATTTTGCATTCTTTGGAAAGGTCTCGGGCTCCGCAAGGTTTATAGTTAAGAAAATTAGTTGTGCATGGCATTGTGCCTTAATACAAGCTGCTGGAACTTCACGCACCGTAATTAAAAATTCGAGTAATGACATTAGTGAGAATTATCAAAATTATGCTTGGTTAAGTCAACGAGCAATTCTAGCTGCAAAGAATAATGATGTACACGCACTGAATTTCACCATTCAATCAAAAATTGCTGGCGATTTGGTGACATACCAATGATTCCGACTGGTCTTCCGTTTGAATTCAACGATTGCAATTTCCAGTTCGCAATAACAAGTCTCAAGGCCAATTGCTTAGTGTTTGCGGGATAAATTTCAAATAGATTATTTATAAAATCATTGTTTTTCACATGGGCAGTTATACGTTGCCTGTTCACGAGTTGGAAAACCATCCGCTTTGTTTGTGTTAACGTCAGACCAAAAAACAAAAAATGTGGTTTACCAAAGAGCACATCAATGAATCGGATAATTTGTGGATTCACTTTCATTTACTTAGAGAAGTTCAACTAAAAAACACTCGATTTTTGTAATCGAAATAAATTCATTACTGTTGGGTAAAAAAATCAAATTTTTTCTTTTCAAATATAAAACAAACAAAAAATTTCTTCATCTTTCTCACGAAACCATCTGGTGGCGAAACGGAGTTCGTCGGGTTTGCTAGTTCAATATAAATTTGGGATTCTAACTGTTTAGGCCGATAGTACCTTTTATAAGTATATCGACATCATTCAATTGAATTAAAATAGTGTTTTAAATTTACTAAACAAGTTCTACAAGACATACACAGTCAACCCATTTCTTGGAAAACACTTGCAATTAACAAATCGGATTTTTTCTCCTTCGGCAAGTTAATAAAATAAAAACACTTTTTCTTCATATCAAATTTTATTCCTAAACAATACAACTAACAACTATCATCAGACTCGCCACAATCTTTTGTATAATCCTCAAAAACCAATCGCGAAACTTCGCCAAGTGTCCTGGCCCTTCGCTTTTTATCCTTAAATAATTTCACCAACGACGCTAATGAATTAAAGACTTTATCCACGGCAGCCCCTTCTTCTGCGTCTTTCTCGCCGTCATCCTTTACTGAATCTCTTCTTCTTCTTTTTACTCTCATTGTAGGTTCGTCGTTCAACCCGGCAGAAGTAGAAGGAGCTGGTGATGACGATGACAGGTCGAAACTCGAAACCGATGCGGCGTCGCCCTCCATCAGGGTGCAGACGTCGACTATGGATAGTTTTGGAGGAGGGTAGTAATCGTTGATTTGGGAGGCTTCGATGGAATTTCTGCTTTTCTCGGCTGGAGGAAAGTTTCCAGGAATGAGAGTTTTGAGAAGTACCATAGGAAGGGCTTATAAACCTGTAAGGTGATAAAGGATTAATTAGTTAGTTAAAAGTGGCATTTTGTCTTAAGGTAAATTGTTGGAGGTTCCCGTATCAAAATTTTAAATTTTTAACATAATTTCATAATTTTTCGAAAATTAAAAAAAACTAGTGGTGGCAGACAATTTAATTTTGTACAAATCCATCAAATATTTCTTTTGAATCGGGTAAATAGTTTAAAAGTTATAAGAGATATAACAAATGAATGCTTTGCTTTTACAACTAAGCTCTACTCTTGCCTCAGTCAGCTTGATATCAAGCGGTAGTAATATCAAATACCACTTGGAATTACTTACAAGTCTAAAATATGATTTCGAGTGAAAACATATTTATATACCTCATTATAAAGCTTTGCTCCAAATTTTATGCCCGGACATCTTGATATCAAACAGTAGTAAAATCAATTTTTACTTGGAATTATAGCTCTAAAAATGATTTAAGTAAAAAAAAAACATATATCTTTCGAGCTTGTCCATGGTTTCATGGCAAAAGCCTTTGTTCTTGCAAGAACAAGTTCCTCCCATGTTGGACAGCTTGATATCAAGCAGTATTTATATCAGTTTTCATTCAAAATTGTACACCTAAAATATTTTTTGAGATTTCATTTAATCCAAAAAATAACTAGTGGTATATGGCACCGTGCCTTAAGGCAAATTGCTGGAACTTCCCGTACCGTAATGAAATATTCGAGAAATTTTAAACGTTTCCAAATATATTATTATAAATACTGTAACTTTAATTATTTTTGCTATCTTGTTTGTTATATCTGAGCAAATCAAATGTAAATCATAAATAAATCAATTTATCTCCAGAACATTAACAATCGTCAATTCATTTCGAATTCAATTTCAAAAAAAAAAGTTTACTAATTTCCACAAAATTGAAAAAGTGCTCCCGTGTATAGTCACATTCTAAACGCATTTACAAATAATTCTGTGCGACATTTTCACTTATGCTGTGCTTAGAACTTGGCGGCATTTTCACATTTTTCCAATATTTCACAAAATTGGAAAAGTGCTCTGTCCAAAATTACAAAAACATGGAAATTAAATCAAAAGCAATTGTTTTGAGATGTGCTGATTAGTTTTTGGCAAAGACAGGTCCCGCCATTTCGAAGATACAGAGCTAAATGTGCAAAAAATGACAGTTTTTGAGTGTCCGATTTGAATGATTCAAAAAAAACTTTCTGCTCGTATTGACAAAACAATTGGATAAAAAATTATTACATCTTTTTTTATTTTCCATAAAATATTTTTGTAATTTTGGATTTGATTTTGAACGCATTTTGAATTTTTAATACAAAATTACAATAATATTTTTTAGAAAATAAAAAAAGTAATAATTAATTTATCCTTAAAAGCAATTGTTTTGTCAATACAAGCATAAAGTTCTTTGAATCATTCAAATCGGACGCTTAGTTCTCTCAAAAACTGCCATTTTTTACACATTTAGCTCCGCATCTTCGAAATGGCTGGGCTTGCCATTGCCAAAAACTGATAATCACTTCTCCCCGTCATTAAGAACTGGATGTTTTTTGGATCATTCAAATCCGACACTCCGTTCTCAAAAACTCGATTTGTATTTTCTGTACTATTTGCTCCGTATCTCCGTAACGACTGGACCTGCCTTTGCCAAAAACTAATCAGCACATCTCCCTATCAATAGGGATCGAATGTTTTTTAAACCATTCAAATCGGTTGATCCATGCGCCCGAAAACGTGGACGAAAAAATGCGGACATGCAAAACACACACACACACACATCTATTTAGTTTGTGAGGTATGCCAGTAAAATGTTCAGAAACCTTCAAAACGTCGAGAAATGCAAAAATTTTCATTTTCGATTTTCGGCCCATTACTATAACTTACCCTACGGGAAGTTAAAAATGCTTGAAACTATCTTTTAAATTTGGATAAATTTGTCATTTTCCATTTATACAGTAAAAACCGGCTTTTCCTACTAAATACCGGTTTTCGAATTCCATTTTTTTTTGTTATTTTGTTATATTTTATTATTTTTCTTGTATTATTTTATTATTCAGAAATTTTATTTATATTATTTATTAATTTTATTTTTATTATTATTTGCTTCTATTTTATATTAAATCATCATATTACGGATATTATTTTCATGTAAATTCTATCCTTTGCACTCTTATTTATTTAAATTTATGTTATTATTTATCAATATTACTCGATGTTAATTATTTAACAGTTGTAATAATTATTAACTTCCCGTAGGGTAAGTTATTGTAATGGGCCGAAAATCGGAATTGAAAATTTTTACATTTCTCGACATTTTGAAGGTTTTTGAACATTCTGGCATACTTCAGAAAAAATGGATGTGCGTGTGTGTGTGTATGTATGTATGGATACAAATTTTCGCCCACGTTTTCGGGCGTACGGATCAACCGGTTTGAATGGTTCAAAAAACATTCGATTCCTATTGATGAGGAGATGTGCTGATTAGTTTTTGGCAAAGGCAGGTCCAGCAGTTACGGAGATAAGGAACAAAGAGTGCAGAAAATAGAAATCGAGTTTTTGAAAGAACGGAGCATCTGATTTGAATGATCTGAAAAACGTTCAATTAGTAATGATTGGAAGAAGGGGTTATTAGTTTTTCGCAAAGGCAGGCCCAGCCATTTCGGAGATACAGAGCTAAATGTACAAAAAATGGCAGTTTTTGAGAGAACTAAGCGCCCGATTCAATTGATTCAAAGAACTTTCTGCTCATTTTAACAAAATAATTGATATTGGAAAAAAAAATTTTTTTGTTTAAAATTTTTTTTTCCAAAAAAAATTTTTTTTTATATATAGAAAATAATTCAGATTTTAATCGTAATTCTGACTAAAGTTCTAGTGTACTTTAAACAAATATGTTTAACTTTGCAATTCAGTTTATATAATTCTTAAAAATATTAGACAATGTTACAATATTTATAATAATCTATTTGAAAACATTCAATATTACTCGAACATTTCGTTACGGTGCGGGAAGTTCCAGCAATTTGCCTCAAGGCACGATGCCATACACCCCACTAGTTTAGTTAATAATGGTTTTAATAATTTCATTCAAAAATGAAAAAAAATCCTCGGTTGACCATTGAAAAAATAAAGAAAATAAAAAATGTTAGATGGCATACCCTATATATTTACCCCCAACCCCCCCTGATTGTACTCTACTTACATTTTCTGTGCCAGCCCCGCCATTCAAAGACGCCTTCACCTTGTTGTTTTCAAAATTGTACTGCGTCCTCAATGCCTTAAATTTTCTTTGGCATTCGTCGCGAGTCGCCGCCGGCCTCAACCTTATGACTTTCTGTAGAACCCTTTCGTAGGCTTCGCCCCTTTGTACCTTATTATGATATGTCGAGGAATCAGTAGCGTACAAACAAGGTTCTTCTCTTACTGCATCGATTAAGATTTCGATTTGATCTCTGGACCACTTTTCCGCATTCATTGTAGTAATATATGTAGATGAATGGGATAAACACTGCCTTGCCTTTACTGTGAATATATTAAAATATTATAGGCCTATGAAAAATGATTTTACTATAAGCAATCATCAAAGTGATTTGGTAAAGAAATTGGTAAAATTTATGCAAAATGATGAAAATGTCAATAAACATTATAAAGCATTTTTTATTTAAATAAATCAAACTCTACTGACAAGCAGAGTGAAATAAAATTCAAAACTAGTGGTGTATGGCATCGTGCCTCAAGGCAAATTGCTGGAACTTCCCGTACCGTAATGAAATATTCGAGAAATTTTAAACGTTTTCAAATATATTATTACAACAAATACTGTAACTTTCATTATTTTTGCTCTCTTGTTTGTTATATCTGAGCAAATCAAATGTAAATCATAAATCATAAATCAATTTATCTCCAGAACATTAACAATCGTCATTTCATTTCGAATTCAATTTCAAAAAAAATTTGCCCAATTTACACAAAAATGAAAAAGTGCTTCCGTATAGTCACAGTCTAAACGCATTTGCAAATAATTCTGTGCGACATTTTCACTTATACTGTGCTTTGCTCGGCGGAATTTTCACATTTTTCAATAGTTTTCACAAAATTGGAAAAGTGCTCCAGTATAGTCAGTCTAATTGACATTTGCAAAATAATTTTGTGCGACATTTCCACTTATACTGTGCTTTGCTCGGCGGAATTTTCACATTTTTCAATAGTTTGCATAAAATTGGAAAAGTGCTCCAATACATAAACAGTCTAAACGCGCTTGGGTGAACATTTAGTACCAGAGTGGCGCTTAGACTGTGCTTAGCCCGGGTAATTTTTTACATTTGGGGGCGTCCATTAATCACGTGAGCGAGTTTTTAAGGATTTTTAGACCTCCCCTCCCCCTTTGTGATATTTGGTGATATTCAAAATTAACCCCCCTCCCCCACCAAACATCGCGTGTATTTTTAGTTATGTAAAAAAAAACTGTAAAATTTCTGTTTTTTTTTGAAAATATTTGAAGTTTTTTTTTATAAAAAATAGTAAAAAAAATAAATACACGTGATATCTTGCTATACCCGTGATTTTTTATCAAACCCCCCCCTCCCCCTAAAAACCTCACGTGATTAATGAACGCCCCCAAAGTTGGAATTGGTAAAATTTATGCAAAATGCTGAAAATGTCAATAAACTGTAAAATGTCATGTATTTTTTATTTAAATAAATCAAAAGGGACTCTACTGACGAGCAGAGTGAAATAAATTTCAAACTAGTGGTGTATGGTATCGTGTCTTAAGGCAAATTGCTGGAACTTCCCGTACCAAAAATTATATTTGTTTAAAAAGATTAACATTTTTGAAAAAAAATTACTCTGAAAAAATTAGATTTTTGTGAAACTATAATTTTTTGACAAAAATTTACTTTTTTTTTTTGAAAAAAAAAGACTGAAGAAAAATTTTTGTTGAAATATTTTGCAAATTCTAAACTTTTTTTTTTCTAAGCAATCGCTTAACTGCATAAAGATGAAATATCGAAGCGCGTAAGCGCCGCGTCGCCGTCTAACAGATAAACATTGGTACGGAACCCATAGGAATGTAAACAAAATTTATACTTATTGTTAAAATCTCTAAAAAATATCTGATAATTTGATGTGCATATGTCTAATGATCATTTTTGACCGCCAAATGGCTAATTTTTTTACTTTTTCCTCCATATTTCCAAAGTCGTTGGACCTGCCTTTCTAAAAATTTGAACAGTTCTTCATTTAGTCAATACAAATAAAATGTTTTTTGAATTATTCAAATCGGACGCTCCGTTCTCTTAAAAAACGAGTTACCGTTTTCGGCACTTTTTGCCCCGTATCTTCGGAACAGCCAGACCTGCCTTTGCCAAAAACTAATCAGCACGTCTCCTTATCAATACGAATCAAATGTTTTTTGAATTCAAATCGCTTCATCCGTGTTTCCGAAATCGTCGACGAAAATTTGTATCCGCATACACATGCACACACGCACACATACATCAATTTTTTCTAAGGTATGCCAAAATGTTCAGAAGGTTTTGAAACGTAAAAATATATAAAAATTTTCATTTTTGATTTTTTTGCGATTACTATAACTTGTCTTGCAAAAGTCTTTTTTTTTTCGAAAAAAAAGTAAATTTTTGTACAAAATTTATAGTTTCTCAAAAATCCAATAATTTCAGTGTAATCTTTTTTCAATAATGTTAATAGTTTTTAAAAAAAATAATAATTTTTGGTACGGGAAGTTCGAGCAGTTTGCCTTAATTTTGAATGCAAACTGCTGGAACTTCCCGTACCGTAATGAAATATTCGAGAAATTTTAAACGTTTTCAAATATATTATTACAAATACTATAACTTTCATTATTTCTGCTATCTTGTTATATCTGAGCAAATCAAATGTGTTTATCTCCAGAACATTAACTTCGTAAAATTAGCTTGTCGGTAGAGTCCTTTTTGGCTAATAATGGATAAGCGTAATATAAACTTTAGTTTGCTCGTCAGTTGAGTACCTTTTTATTTATTTTTTCAGATTGTACAAACTCTTTCTTATAAAATTACTAGTTATTTCTTATAAACTTATGTGGTTTTACTTTGTTCTTCAGAAGAGACCCTTTTTGTTTTAATTCTGTTTTGCTAGTCAGTAGAGTCCTTTCTCTAATATTATCTAGCACAGTTTGCTCGTCAGTAGAGTCCCTTTATTAAAATTTTCTTATTTTCTCAGTTTTGCTTGTCTTTTGATTTCTTTCTCCATTTGCTAAGTTAGTAGAGTCCCTTTTCTATTATTATCTAGGACATTTTGCTCGTCAGTAGAGTCCCTTTATTAAAATTTTCTTATTTTCTCGGTTTTGCTTGTCTTTTGATTTCTTTCTCCATTTGCTAAGTCAGTAGAGTCCCTTTTCTAATATTATCTAGGACAGTTTGCTCGTCAGTAGAGTCCCTTTTTAACTTCCCATAGGGTAAGTTATTGTAATGGGCCGAAAATCAGAATTGAAAATTTTTACATTTCTCGACGTTTTGAAAGTTTCTGAACATTTTGGCATACCTCAGAAAAAAATGATGTGTGTGTGTGTATGTATGTGTGGATACAAATTTTCGCCCACGTTTTCGGGCGTACGGATCAACCGATTTGAATGGTTCAAAAAACATTCGATTTCTATTATAAGGGAGATGTGCTGATTAGTTTTTGGCAAAGGCAGGTCCAGCCGTTTCGGAGATACGGAGCAAAGAGTGCAGAAAATAGAAATCGACTTTTTGAGAGAACGGAGTATCCGATTTGAATGATTTAGAAAACATTCAATTAGTAATAATTGGGAAAAGTTTTTGTTAGTTTTTGGCAAAGGCATGCCCAGCCATTTCGAAGATACAGAGCTAAATATGTAAAAAATGGCAGTTTTTGAGAGAACTAAGCGTCCGATTTAAATGATTCAAAGAACTTTCTGCTTGTCTTAACAAAATAATTGATTTTGGAAAAAAAAAATTTGTTTCAACTTTTTTTTTTTTTTAATTTTTTGTATATCGAAAATAATTCAGATTTTATTTTTAATTCTGACTATAGTTCTAATATACTTTAAACAAATAATTTCAACTTTGCAATTCAGTTTATATAATTCTTATAAATATTAGACAATGTTACAATATTTATAATAATCTATTTGAACACATTCAGTATTCCTTGAACATTTCGTTACGGTACGGAAAGTTCCAGCAATTTGCCTTAAGGCACGATGCCATACACCCCACTAGTTTAATTATCAATTTGGAACATTATGTATAATAAAATATGTACATAGAAGAATCCATGAATTTAATAAATAATTACTTAGCACTAGAACCATTTACCTATTCCAGTTTTTATCGTGACAACTATAATAAACTTTTAACGCATATATATTAGACATATAAACTACTTAAAGCACGTTTTTTATTATTACTAACTATTACTATCTAATAGTTATTGTTTGATGTTATTTGTAAGTTTTTAAAGCACAAAAACAACCATAATATTTACTTATAACATGCGACATAAAATAAACAAAATATGTACTTAGGTTAAGTTTTATTTTGACAGTTCGATGTCAAAATGTCTGACATTTGTTTTGACAGCTGCGTAGTGAAGTTGTACTTTAATGGCTGTCATGGTGGTACGACTATTTTGATGACAGTTGGTTTTCGTGCGTGACTGCAGCGCCCGTGAAGCGCCGGAATAAATATGAACTAATGGAGGCTTTTAGTGTGTGGTTTTCATAGGTTTTTACGTGTTTGTTAAAGAAAAAAGATATTAAATAATTGTTATAAATGATAAAAAAAATAAGATACAATAATAATGTGAACGCTGAATGTTTATTGAAATTATTAAATTTACTTCAAAGTACTTAAAACATAGTTAAGTATAATGATTAATTAACATTCCGAATGAGAAGTTTGTTTTCATCAAAAATCCGATTTGCTAATTTTATGTTTTCTCGACGTTTCAAGCCATTCTGAATCGAATGAGACCAACATTTGGACAAAGTATGTGTGTGTGTATGTGAAAAAGGCTGGGCCGATTTCAAAAATTTAAAAGCCATTCGATGCATCTCGATGAGGACTATCGTCTCTCAGTTTTGTGCGACGATCGGCCAAGCCGTTTCTTTATAAATCGCAGAAAAGTGAAAAAATTTTCGTCCACGTTTTAGCCCGCAATTGTTAATTGATTTTGCAAATTCAAAAGCCGTTTGAAAGATATTGATTTGGAATGATGCTGATTAGTTTTTGGTAAAGATCGGCCGGGCCGTTTTTTTTGTAATAAAGTGTTAAATAATTTTTTTTCTGACGATTTTTATTATTATTTCTGTGACGGTAGACATCATAGTCTTCTAGATCATACTAAAATATTACGGCCCTACGACAAGTCGTTTAATTTTAAAAAATCGTCAAAGTTTGCAAAAATTGGTGTAATTTTTTGGCATTTGTCAAAATTAGACCTTTCATCGACGTTTTCTCAAAAACGCCTGAACCGATTTAAAAAATTTAAAAGCCAATCGATATATTTTGATGTGGATTATTTTTTGTCAGTTTTGTGCAGCGATCGGCCGAGCCATTTCTTTGTAATTTGGAAAAAAGTGTTAAACTTTTCGTCCACGTTTAAGCTCATACTACCGAATCGATTTTAAAAAATCAAAAACTGTTCGAAAGATATTAGTTGGGAATGATACTTATTGGTTTTAGGAGAAAATCTATCGAGCCGTTTTCTTGTAATTAAAAGTTGAAAAAAAATAAGCGCATTTTTACGGAACTTTTTTAGCGATATATATCCTGGTCTTGCTGAAATATTAATTCTAAAAATTCATCAAAGTTTGGTAAAATGAGTAGTTTTTTTGACGTTTGTTAAAATTGAAATTAGACGATTTACTTGGTGTAACGTTAGTGTTCGTTCGTTTTCAATTATGTGTAATGAATCCACTCGGAATACTTTTAAACACTCATAAAGTAATTTATTTTTTAGTTATTAAGCCGATTATTTGCACATATCAGGAAGTTCATGTAACTGTAATTCCATAAAAATCGGCTTAAATTTTTTTTTTCAACAGTTAATTACAAGAAAACGGCTCGGTAGATTTTCACCTAAAATTAATCAGCATCATTCCCAAATGATATCTTTCGAACAGTTTTTGATTTTTTAAAATTGGTTTGGTAGTTTGAGGTTCATTTTGAGTTAATTTTCGGAAAAAAAATTTTGGTCAAAAAATTTTGGTCAAAAAAACCAAAATATCGGTCCAATATAAAAAAATTTTTTGACCAAAATTTTTTTTCCGAAAATTTTTTTTCTCAAAATTTTTTGGTCAAAAATTTTTTTGACTAAAATTTTTTTGACCAAAAATTTTTTTCTGAAAATTTTTTTGACCAAAATTTTTTCCTCAATTTTTTTTTCTGAATATTGCTCAATATCGGTCTAATTTTTGTGACCAAAATTTTTTTGACCAAAAATTTTTTTGACTAAAATTTTTATGACCGAATTTTTTTTTGACTAAAATTCAATATCGATCTAATATTGGAGTATATCGGTCCAATATTGGTCAATATCAGTCTAATATAAAAAAAATTTTTTGACCAAAATTTTTTTGACTAAAATTTTTTTGACCAAAAATTCATTTGACGAATATTGGTCAATATCGGTCCAATATTGATCAATATCGGTCTAATATTGATCAATATCGGTCTAATATTGGTCAATATCGGTCTAATATAAAAAAAAAATTTTGACCAAAATTTTTTTCCCGTAAATTTTTTGGAACAAAATTTTTTTCTCCTAAATTTTTTTCCAAAATTTTTTTTCCGAAAATCAAAAACTTAAATCAAAATCAAAAAATTTTGGTCAAAAAATTTTTTTATATTAGACCGATATTGACCAATATTGGACCGATATTGACCAATATTAGACCGATATTGAATTTTGGTCAAAAAAATTTTTGGTCATAAAAATTTTAGTCAAAAAAATTTTTGGTCATAAAAATTTTGGTCACAAAAATTAGACCGATATTGACTAATATTAGTCAAAAAAATTTTTGGTCATAAAAATTTTAGTATATTAAATATTCGGAAAAAAAAATTTGAGAAAAAAATTTGGATCAATTTCGGTTGTGGGGTGGTCCCACATATAAACATCAAGACACTATAAATGAAAAATAAAGTTTATTACAAAATTATAATAATTTACAAAATCTTCTTGGTTGAATGCCGGTATTCTTGGTATTCCTCGGTTGACTCCGTAGTTTTTCTAGGTGTTGCCTGCTCGACCAGTAGAAGAGAAAAGTGGTCGAGAAAGGTAGCTGTTTTGGTTATATACCTTTTCATTTGGTTATATTAGGGTCCCTAATAGTGTGGAGGCTAGTGTAGCTAGCTTTACTACTATTTTTCAATAGTAGGAGAGCTAGTGTCGCTGCACGGTCTATAACGAAACAGCTGGATCTGTCTTTGCCGAAAATTAATCATAACGCTTTCCTCGTTCCTCGTCAATAGGAATCGAACATACATATTATATACACATACATCATATTTTTAAAAGAATGCCAATATGCTCAGATGGACTTGAAACGTGAGATATGCCGAAAATTATTTTGGATTTTTTTGCGATTACTATAACTGACCCTACGATAAATTGAAAATTATATCTAAATAGTTTAAAATAAACTATTTAATTAAAAAAGTAAAATTGTGTCTATTAAAAAGGGCGCATGATTAGATAGGGCCTAGGACGGCAGTAAGCTTAATAATATATTTTATGTTTTTAGGAATTTTTTGTTTGTGAGGTATTTGTACTTTTAACAAATTATCTGTTCTTTTCAAACTTTTAAATTTTTGTATTATTTTTCATTCCTTCTAAATTTGTCACCTGTTATCGTGTGCTCCTGTGCTTTTAGTTCCTTCTTAAAATTAGTTTTTATGTTTTTAATATAATAATATTAGTCATTAGGTAATTAATATTAGTCAGTTATTTTTGCTTAGTTTAGTTACTTTACTTTACTTTTGTGTTTTTCTCCATTAGGATCTTCAGTTTTTGAGATATTATTTATGCATAATTATAATACTTATAATTACGTATAATTATATTTTCAAATATTCCATAACTGTAATTATAATTGTTAATATAAACATAGTTTTAATTGTTCTTTAAACATATGTAATATATTTGAAAATATATATTTTGTATTTCATATGATTTGTTCTTATTTCCAATATTTAAAAAATTTTTTCCCAGTTTTTTTCAAAAAATTTTTTTTCAAATTTTTTTTTCAAAAAAAATTTTTTTCCACAAATTTTTTTTTCCTTTTTTTTTCCCCAAGCATTCGGTCGATGCTGACCAAAAAATTGGCAAATATCGGTCAATATCAATTTTTTTAACCAAAATTTTTTTTGACCAAAATTTTTTTGACCAAAAATTTTTTTGACCAAGCATTGGTCAACATTGGCCA